>NW_006238942.1:2641-2865 GCF_000226075.1 Solanum tuberosum | reverse complement strand
CTCAAATACTACCAAACCAATCAAAAATGGCCACGTAGGGCTAATTAATATTTCTTTCTTCATCATCATATATAATCATCATACTTTAGAAGTGGTGGTTCCCTTGGACTACCAACGGTATTTTCGTCATTTCCTTCCTATACTATATCATCATACTATATAATTGGTGGTTCCCTTGGACTACCAAGGGTATTCCCGTCATTTCCTTCCTTAAAAGAGCTCCT
>NW_006238942.1:1362-2077 GCF_000226075.1 Solanum tuberosum | reverse complement strand
ACTACCAAACCTATCAAAAATGGCCACGTAGGGCTAATTGATTTCTTTCTTTTAGCACTTTTTTTTTTTGCTCTCAAATACTACCAAACCAATCAAAAATGGCCACGTAGGGCTAATTAATATTTCTTTCTTTTAGCACTTTTTGTTTGCTCTCAAATACTACCAAACCAATAAAAAATGGCCACGTAGGGCTAATTAATATTTTTTTCTTTTAGCACTTTTTTTTCACGTCTTTCTTTACAACTATTTTTATCCCCACAAAATGCCCGTGCCTTGCACGGGCACCCTTATCTAGTACTATATAGAAGTGAGAGTTGAGGTGTACCAACATGTGTTTGGCCTACTTTATTCAACCATGTGTTTGGCCTACTTTATTGTTACTCTTTTTATTTTTAACATTTATTTTAAATTTTAAAAGATTGGAAATTTTATGTTAAAAAATTAGATAATAGAAAAAATGATTTATTTAACTTTTATCATCATCAATACTACTAATTTATTTGACGTTTTTTCTTAATCTTCATCTCATCATTAATGTTATTTATATAATTTTCTTAAATCACTTATTTTTTCTTTTTTTAACTCTTTTATATTATTCTTATTTAGAAGTGAGAGTTGGAAAGGACCAACACTGCATTAATACTCTTGTACAACATGCATACAATTTTGTACATTAACTTTTCAATGCATTAATTAGTTGTACAATGTGCAAAAA
>NW_006238942.1:0-1082 GCF_000226075.1 Solanum tuberosum | reverse complement strand
TCTTATTTAGAAATGGGAGTTTGGAGGACCAACATTGCACTAAAGAGTTGGACTAAAAGCTATATAAATTGTACATTGAGGCCCACCAAAAAGATGAACTAAAGTAACTTCATCTACTTCTACTTTTTCTACACATATTTTTCTTTAATAAAATAATTATTGCCTCGCTCAGTCACCAAAACTTTCCATCTCTTCTTTAGGTGCACTTAATTGTATTCAGATCATGTTATTTAATTTAATCCTGCAGCAGTTTGTACTAAGTTTCAAAAATAGAAGTTGAAGTTATAATAACACTTTAGGTTCAGAACAAAAAGAGGAGTACAACCCTCTAAACTGATGAAACTTATTGGATTACCTAACAAACTGGATTGCATTAGTTATTTTTATCTATGTACTCTTGATAAAATAATAATCATTTTAAAAAAAAATGATTTATTTAACTTTTATCATCATCAATGCTACTAATTTATTTGACTTTTTCTTAATCTTCATCTCATCATTAATGTTATTTATATAATTTCTTAAATCACTTATTTTCTTTTAACTCTTTTATGTATATAAAAGTTGGATATGTAAATGATGATGTCACATTTCTTAGAAGCTAAGATTACTCTCTTATTTAGAAGTGAGACTTAGAAGGACCAACACTGCATTAATACTCTTGTACAACATGCATACAATTTTGTACATTAACTTTTGACTGCATTAATTAGTTGTATAAAAGTGCAAAAAAGAATTGTACATTAATAGAATGACTAACACCAAGGATTAACATTGCAATTATTATTATTATTACTCATTACTTAGAAGGACTTAACATTGCAATTATTATTATTACTCATTACTCCTTATTAGAATTATTATTATTACTCATTTTGCTCCTTATTAGAGTTCACATTTTAAAGCACGAACACGGCACTACCATGTTGTACACAAAGCATTTCAAATTGTACTATAAAATTAATTGTGCCTCATCAATTGTACACGTGCCTTTCCACATATACAACAACCCACACGAAGAATTAATTTTCTGACAATTTTGGTCATATTTTTCTTTAAAAAAATTATTGCCTCGATTTTTA
>NW_006238941.1:3299451-3327864 GCF_000226075.1 Solanum tuberosum | reverse complement strand
GGGGAAAAAAATAAATCCCTTTAAAACCCTAAGTCTTAAAAAGATCCTATGCCCTAAATCCTACGTAACCCTAAATCTTAAGAATTCCAAATTCTTAAAAAACCCAAAAACATTTTAAAACCCTATTCATAAAAATAATAAACCTAAAAAAACCATAACCCTAAAAGAAACTCTTAACCTAAAACCCGAAACCCTAAACCTTAAACCCTATACCTTAGGGCCTAAACACTAAACCTTTGGCCTTAACCCTAAACAGAAACCCTTAAAACCCCCTAAAAACCTTTTAAAACTCTAAACCTAAAAACCTTTAAGAAATCAGAAGAATAAACCCTTAAAAAACTCAAAAAAATAAATATTTAAACCTAAAACCCTGAGCCCTAAACTCTAAACCTTAAACCTTTATAAACCCTAATACCTTAAAACCTAAGATCCTAAACCCTAAACCCTAAGAAACCTTACACCTAAGAAACCCTAATACCCTAAACTATAAGAAACCTTAAAAACCCTTAAAAACTCTAAAACAATATTCTGTAAAAAAAAAAAAAAAAAAACCTTTTAAAATTTCAAAAAATCTTAAACCTAAAAAAACCTAAAAAAACAGTAAGCCCTACACCATAATTTACCCTAAAATCATTTTTAAAAGAACCCTAAACCCTAAAAATCACTAAGAAAATCTAAACCCAAAAAATCAGTAAGAAAACCAAAACCTTAAAAAAAAACTTTAAAACCCCTAAACCTAAGGAACCCTATATCCCAAACTTTAAATCCTTAATCCTTTACCCTAAGAAACCCTAAATCGTAAGCCAAAAACCCAAACTCTAAGAAAACCCCAAACCCTAAACCCAAAAAAACACTAAGAAAAACCTAAACCCTAAAAAACAACAAAAATAATTTTTAAAACTCTAAACCTAAAAAACCTCTAAAAAATCTTAAACCTAACAAACCTAAAACCCCTAGAAAAAACACAAAACCTAAAACACTAAACCCTAAATCCTAAAAGACCCAAAAAAAAAACTTAGGAGACCTTAAATGTTACACTCAAACACTAAGAAACCTAAACCCTAAACCTTAGGGATAAACCCCCAAGCCTAATCCTTATGAAACTCTAAGAAGCCCTAAATCCTAAGAAAAACAAAACACTAAAAACCTTTAAAACGCTAAAACTAAAAATCCCGAAAACAAACCGTACAAACCCTAAAAAAATTCCATAATCTAAAAACCCTAAGTCCTAAGCCCTTAGAACTCCTAAACTGTAAAAACATTAATGATCCTAAAAAAATCCTTAAAATTCCTATGTCGAAAAAAAACTCTTAACCTAAAAAAATTCAAGAAAAACTTAAGCTCTAAACCCTAACTTAAAAACCTTTACCCAAATACCTAAACTCTTATTCATCATGTTCAGATTATACCATTGTTCAATATGCTCTATTCAGTTATATATATTTGTTCAGCTTTATCCTATCATACATGCTCAGTACCAATCAAGTACTGACACATACTTTACGCTACATCTTCTCGGGATGTAGATACAGGTCCTCGGCATTCGGATCATGCGGATATCAGTTCCCGATCCTAATTCAGCAATATCAGTGATGAGTCCTCGTTCTTCGAGGACGATTGACATGTTTTATATTCGGTCTTTCATTTTATTTTCAGTTTTGCTATAGTTAGTTGGGGGCATGTGCCAGCATCTCTAGTAAGTTAAACGTTTTTATTCAGACATTGTTTTTGTCACTCCCAGAGGTTACTCCCGCAACGTTACGCGGGACCTAGGATCATGAGTAACCCCAAGATAACCTTGATTTGGCATATCATAAGCATATTAGATCAACACCTTAAAAAACCTTTAGAAGCCTAAACATAAGAAATTTGAAACCCCTAAGAAACCCTTAATCATAAACCCTAAACCCTAAGAAACACTAAACCCTCAGCCTTAGGGAACCCCTAAACCCCAAGACTTATGAATCACCAACAAACCCTAAACCCTAAAAAATCTTAAACCCTAAAAATACCTTTAAAAATACTAAACCTAAAAAAACCCTTAAAACCCCTAACCCCTAAAAAACCCCTAAAATCTAAAATCCTAAGCCCTAAACTCAAAGAAATCCTAATCCCTAAGAACCCCTAAGCCGTAGGAAATTATAAAAATCTTGAAAAGCCCTTTTAATATCCTAAATCAAAAAAAAACTCTAAACCTAAAAAATTCTACTAAAACTTAAGCCCTAAACCTTAAACCTTAAAAACCCTTAAATAAAAAATTTAGACCTTCAACCCTAAATCCTAAGAAACCCTAAATGCTCAACTCTATTCCCAAAGAAACCCTAAACCTTAGGGCTAAACACTAAGAGTCTACCTTAAGAAATAAAAAACCCTAAAAAACATTTAAAACCCCTAAACCCTAAACTTTTAAAAACCCTAAACCTTATAAAAACCCTAAGCTCTAAGTACCCCTTAATTGTAAAAAAACCATAAATCTCCTAAACACCCTTTAAAATCCTAAACCTAAAAATTCTACTAAAACTTAAGCCCTAAACCTTAAACCCTATACCTTAAATAAAAAATTTAGACCTTCAACCCTAAATCCTAAAAACCCTTAAAAAAACCAAACCCTAAGAAATCCAAAATGCTAAATCCTACACCCTAAGAAACTCTAAATCCCTAACTCTAAACCATAGGGCTAAACCCTAAACCTCAAACCATATGAAACACTAAGAAATCCTAAACCCTAAAATCCATTAAAACCCCTAAAACTATAATAGTTGGGGAAAAAAATAAATCCCTTTAAAACCCTAAGCCTTAAAAAAAATCCTATGCCCTAAATCCTACGTAAACCTTAAATCTTAAGAAATCCAAATTCTTAAAAAACCCTAAAACATTTAAAAACCCTAATCATAAAAATAATAAACCTACAAAAACCAAAAACAATAAAAGAAACTCTTAACCTAAAACCCGAAACCCTAAACCTTAAACCCTATACCTTAGGGCCTAAACACTAGACCTTTGGCCTTAACCCTAAACATAAAGAAACTCTTAAAACCCCCTAAAAACCTTTTAAAACTCTAAACCTAAAAATCTTTAAGAAATCAGAAGCATAAACCCTTAAAAAACTCAAAAAAAATAATCTTTAAACCTAAAACCCTGAGCCCTAAACTCTAAACCAGAAAACCCTAGCATACTCTAAGAAACACTAAACCCTAAGAAACTCTAAACCTTAAACCCTTATAAACCCTAATACCCTAAAACCTAAGATCCTAAACCCTAAACCCTAAGAAACCTTATACCTAAGAAACCCTAATACCCTAAACCCTATGAAACCTTAAAAACCGTTAAAAACTCTAAACTTATATTCTTTAACAAAAAAAAACCCTTTTAAACCCCCAAAAAACCTTAAGCCTAAAAAAACAGTAAGCCCTACACCATAATTTAACCTAAAATCATTTTTTAAAAAACCTTAACCCCTAAAAATCACTAAGAAAATCTAAACCCTAAAAATCAGTAAGAAAACCAAAACCATAAAAAAAAACATTAAAACTCCTAAACCTAAGGAACCCTAAATCCCAAACTGTAAATCCTAAATCCTTTACCATAAGAAACCCTAAATCGTAAGCCAAAAACCCAAACTCTAAGAAAACCCCAAACCCTAAACCCAAAAAACACTAAGAAAAACCTAAACCCTAAAAAACAACAAAAATAACTTTAAAAACTCTAAACCTAAAAAACCTCTAAAAAATCTTAAACCTAACAAACCTAAGACCTAGAAAAACTCTAAACCTAAATCACTAAACCCTAAACCCTAAAAGACCCAAAAAAAAAAACTTAGGAGACATTAAATGTTAAACTCAAACCCTAAGAAACCTAAACCCTAAACCTTAGGGACAAGCCCCCAAGCCTAATCCTTATGAAACTCTAAGAAGCCCTAAATCCTAAGAAAAACAAAACATTAAAAACCTTTAAAACCCTAAATCTAAAAATCCCGAAAACAAACCTTACAAACCCTAAAAAATTCCATAATCTAAAACCCTAAGTCCTAAGCCCTTAGAACTCCTAAACCAAAAAAACATTAATGATCCTAAAAAATCCTTAAAATTCCTATGTCGAAAAAAACTCTTAACCTAAAAAAATTCAAGAAAAACTTAAGCTCTAAACCCTAACTTAAAAACCTTTACCCAAATACCTAAACTCTTATTCATCATGTTCAGATTATACCATTGTTCAATATGCTCTATTCAGTTATATATATTTGTTCAGCTTTATCCTATCATGCATGCTCAATACCTTTCAAGTAGAAACATATACTCTACGCTAGATCTTCTCGGGATGTAGATACAGGTCCTCGACATTCGGATAATGCGGAGATCAGTTCCCGATCCTAATTCAGGAATATCAGTGATGAGTCCTCGTTCTTCGAGGACGATTGACATGTTTTATATTCAATCTTTCTTTTTATTTTCAGTTTTGCTATAGTTCGTTGGGGGCACGTCCCAGTATCTCTAGTAAGTTAGACGCTTTTATTCAAACATTGTTTTTGTCACTCCCCGAGGTAACTCACGCGAAAAAAAACCCTTTTAAGATCCTAAACCGAAAAAAACACTCTAAACCTAAAAAATACTACAAAAACTTCAGCCCTAAGCCTTAAACCTTAAAAACCCTTAAATAAAAAACTTAAACCTTCAACCCTAAATCATAAGAAACCCTAAATTCTTAACTTTATACCCAAAGAAACCCTAAGCCTTAGGGCTAAACCCTAAGAGTCTACCTTAAGAAATAAAAAAACCCTAAAAAACATTTAAAACCCCTAAACCGTAAACTTTTAAAACCCTAAACCTTATAAAAACCCTAAGCTTTAAGTACCCCTTAATCGTAAAAAAACCATAAATATCCTAAACACCCTTTAAAATCCTAAACCTAAAAATTCCTCTAAACCTAATAAAACCCTAGAAAATCTTAAGCTCAAAACCCTAAATCCTAAAAACCCTTAAAAAAACCAAATCCTAAGAAATCCTAAATGCTAAATCCTATACCCTAAGAAAGTCTAAATCCCTAACTCTAAACCATAGGGCTAAACCCTAAACCTCAAACCATATGAAACACTAAGAAATCCTAAACCCTAAAATCCATTAAAACCCCTAAAACTATAATAGTTGGGGAAAAAAATAAATCCCTTTAAAACCTTAATCCTTAAAAAAATCCTATGCCCTAAATCCTACGTAACCCTAAATCTTAAGGAATCCAAATTCTTAACAAACCCTAAGACATTTAAAAACCCTAATCATAAAAATAATAAACCTAAAAAAACCATAAACGCTAAAAGAAACTCTTAACCTAAAACCCGAAACCCTAAACCTTAAACCCTATACCTTAGGGCCTCAACACTAAACCTTTGGCCTTAACCCTAAACATAAAGAAACCCTTAAAACCCCTAAAAACCTTTTAAAACTCTAAACCTAAAAACCTTTAAGAAAATCAGAAGCATAAACCCTTAAAAAACTCAAAAAAAAAATATTTAAACCTAAAACCCTGAGCCATAAACTCTAAACCAGGAAACCCTAGCATACTCTAAGAAACACTAAACCCTAAAAAACTCTAAACCTTAAACCTTTATAAACCCTAATACCTTAAAACCTAAGATCCTAAACCCTAAACCCTAAAAAACCTTATACCTAAGAAACCTTAATACCCTAAACCATATGAAACCTTAAAACCCCTTAAAAACTCTAAACCTATATTATCTAAAAAAAAAAAACCTTTTAAAACCCCTAAAAACCTTAAACATAAAAAAACCTAAAAAAACAGTGAGCCCTACCCCATAATTTAGCCTAAAATCGTTTTGAAAAAAACCCTAAACCCTATGAAACCCTAAACCCTAAAAATCACTAAGAAAACCAACCTTAAAAAAACCTTTAAAAAAAACTTTAAAACCACTAAACCTAAGGAACCCTAAATCCCAAACTTTAAATCCTGAATCCTTTACCCTAAGAAACCCTAAATCGTAAGCCAAAAACCCAAACTCTAAGAAAACCCCAAACCCTAAACCCAAAAAAACACTAAGAAAAACCTAAACCCTAAACAACAACAAAAATAACTTTAAAAATTCTAAACCTAAAAAACCTCTAAAAAATCTTAAACCTAACAACCCTAAACCCTAGAAAAACCCTAAACCTAAAACACTAAACCCTAAATCCTAAAAGACCCAAAAAAGAAACTTAGGAGACCTGAAATGTTAAACTCAAACCCTAAGAAACCTAAACCCTAAACCATAGGGATAAACCCCCAAGCCTAATCCTTATGAAACTCTAAGAAGCCCTAAATCCTAAGAAAAACAAAACACTAAAAACCTTTAAGACCCTAAAACTAAAAATCCCGAAAACAAACCTTACAAACCCTAAAAAAATTCCATAATCTAAAACCCTAAGTCCTAAGCCCTTAGAACTCCTAAACCGTAAAAACATTAATGATCCTAAAATATCCTTAAAAATCCCAAGTCGAAAAAAACTCTTAACCTAAAAAAATTACAAGAAAAACTTAAGCTCTAAACCCTAACTTAAAAACCTTTACCCAAATACCTAAACTCTTAGTCATCATGTTCAGATTATACCATTGTTTAATATGCTCTATTCAGTTATATATATTTGTTCAGCTTTATCCTATCATGCATGCTCAGTACCTTTCAAGTACTGACACATACTCTACGCTACATCTTCTCGGGATGTAGATACATGTCCTCGGCATTCTAGAAAAAATGTATTACTTTTTTTATTTTATTCGTATCGATATTCTATAGTGACTGGTGCAATTCGAGAATTATTTGAGGTGTTTTTATGTCTTTTTATTGATTTGTATATTTTTTGGTCGTTTACAAATTAAAATTTTTGATATTTTTAGAGAAGTCACGAAAAAATGTAAAATTTTGATATTCTATTGGTATTGATATTCAAAGGTGACTGGTGCGATTCGGTAATTTTTTGAGGTATTTTTATTTATTTTGTTCTTTTCTTATTTTTTGGTCGTTTACAAATTAAAATTTTTGATGTTTTTCAGGCAGTCACAAAAAAATGTGAAACTTTTCGTATCGATATTCTAAGGTGACTGGTGCAATTCAGGAATTTTTTGAGGTGTTTTAATGTCTTTTTCTTGATTTTTATATTTTCTAGACGTTTACAAATTAAAAGTTTTGATATTAATTGGGCGGTAACGAATAAACCAAAATGTTGATATTTTGTTCGTATCAATATTTTAAGGTGACTGGTGCAATTTGGAAATTTTTTGAGGTGTTTTTATGTCTTTATCTTGATTTTTATATTTTTCAGATGTTTACAAATTAAATTTTTTGATATTTTTCGGGGAGTAACGAAAAAAGTAAAATGTTGATATTTTATTATATCAATATTTTAAAGTGACTGGTATGATTCGAGAATTTTTTAAGATGTTTTTATGTCTTTATCTTGCTTTTTATATTTTTTTTGACATTTACAAATTAAATTTTTTGAACAATCACGAAAAAATTTGAAACTTTTATATTTTATTCATATCGATATTCTAAGGTAACTGGTGCAATTCGAGAATATTTTTAGGAGTTTTTATAGATTTTTCGGATTTTTACAAATTGAAATTTTTATATTTTTGAGGTTGTCACGAAAAAATGTGAAATTTTGATATTTTAATCGTATCAATATTTTAAGGTGACTGGTGCGATGCGAGAATTAGTTGAGGTGTATTTATGTCTTTTTCTTTATTTTTATATTTTTCGAACGTTTACGAATTAATTTTTTTTTATATTTTTTGAGTAGTCACGAAAATAAGTAAAATTTTGATATTTTATTCTTATTGATATTCTAAGGTGAGTGGCGCGATTCGGGATTTTCTTGAGATGTTTTTATGTCTTTTTCTTGATTCTTATATTTTTCGGGCGTTTACGAATTAAATTTTTTGATATTTTTTGGGCATTCTCGAGAAAATGTAAAATTTTCTTATTTTATTCGTATTGATATTCAAAGGTGATTGGTGGGATTCTGAAACTTTTTGAGGTGTTTTAATGTATTTTTATATTTTTCAGACGTTTACGAATTAAAATTTTTGATATTTTTCGGGCATTCACGAAAAAATGTGAAATTTTGATATTCTATTTGTTTCGATATTCTAAGGTGACAGGTGCGATTCGAGAATATTTTGAGTTGTTTTAATGTATTTTTCTTGATTTTTATATTTTTTGGACGTTTACAAATTAAATTTTTTGATATCTTTCATGCAGTCACGAAAAAAGTAAAATGTTGAAATTTTATTTGTATCGATATTTTAAGGTGACTGGTGCGATTCGTGAATTTTGTGAGTTGCTTTTATGTCCTTATCTTGCTTTTTATATTTTTCTGACATTAAAGAAAAAAAAATTATATTTTTCGGGCAATCACGAAAAAAATTGAAATTATGATATTTTATCCATATCGATATTCTAAAGTAACTAGTGCAATTCGAGAATATTTTGATGTATTTTTATGTATTTTTCGGACATTTACGAATTAATTTTTTTGTTATTTTTCGGGTAGTCACGAAAAAATGTGAAATTTTTGATAATTTAATTCTATAGATATTCTAAGGTGATTGGTGCGATTCGGCAATTTGTTGAGGTATTCTTATGTCTTTTGCTTGATTTTTATATTTTTTGGACGTTTACGAATTAAAAATTTTGATATTTTTCAGGCAGTCATGAAAAAATGTAAAATTTTGATATGTTATTGGTATCGATATTCTAAGGTGGCTGATGCAGTTCAGGAGTTTTTGAGTTATTTTTATGTCTATTTCTTGATTCATTTATTTTTCAGACGTTTACGAATTAAAATTTTTGATATTATTCGGGCAGTCACGAAACATTGTAAAATTTTGAAATCTTATTCGTATCGATATTTTAAGGTGACTTGGTGTGATTCGGGAATTTTTTGAGGTGTTTTTATGTCTTTTTCTTGATTTTATATTTTTCGTACGTTTACGAATTAATATTTTTTGATAATTTTTGGGCAATCATGGAAAAATGTAAAAAATTGATATTTTATTTGTATCGATATTATAAAGCGACTGGTGCGATTCCATAATTTTTTGAGGTGTTTTTATGTATTTTTATTTATTTTTATATTTATCAGACGTTTAGAATTAAAATTTTGATATTTTTCTGGCAATCACGAAAAATGTAAAATTTTGATATCTTATTCATTTCGATATTCTAAGGTGACTGGTGCGATTCGGGAATTTTTCGAGGTGTTTTGGTGTCTTTTTTTATTTTTATATTTTTCGGACGTTTATAAACTAAATATTTGATATTTTTTGGGCAGTCACGAAAAAAGTAAAATGTTAATATTTTATTTGTATGGATATTCTAAGGTGACTGGTGCGATTCGTGAATTTTTTGAGTTGTTTTTATATCTTTATCTTGCTTTTTATATTTTTCTGACGTTTATGAAAAAAAAATTGATATTTTTCGGGCAATCACGAAAAAATTTAAAATTTTGATATTTTATTCATATTGATATTCTAATGTAACTAGTGCAATTCGAGAATATTTTGATGTGTTTTTATGTATTTTTTGGATGTTTACGAATTAAATTTTTTGTTATTTTTTGGGTAGTCACGAAAAAATGTGAAATTTTGTTATTTTAATCGTATAGATATTCTAAGGTGACTGGTGCGATTCGTGAATTTTTTGAGTTGTTTTTATATCTTTATCTTGCTTTTTATATTTTTCTGACGTTTATGAAAAAAAAATTGATATTTTTCGGGCAATCACGAAAAAATTTAAAATTTTGATATTTTATTCATATTGATATTCTAATGTAACTAGTGCAATTCGAGAATATTTTGATGTGTTTTTATGTATTTTTTGGATGTTTACGAATTAAATTTTTTGTTATTTTTTGGGTAGTCACGAAAAAATGTGAAATTTTGTTATTTTAATCGTATAGATATTCTAAGGTGACTGGTGCGATTCGGGAATTCATTGAGGTGTTTCTATGTCTTTTTCTTTAATTTTATATTTTTCGGACGTTTACGAATTAAAATTTTTGATATTTTTCAGGCAGTCACAAAAAAATGTAAAATTTCAATATCTTATTGGTATTGATATTCTAAGATGACTGATGCGGTTCAGGAATTTTTGAGGTATTTTTATGTCTTTTTCTTGATTCTTTTTTTTCGATGTTTACGAATTAAAATTTTTGATATTTTTCGGGCAGTCACGAAAAAATTTAAAATTTTGAAATGCTATTAGTATCGATATTTTAAGGATATTGGTGCGATTTTGGAATTTTTTGAGGTGTTTTTATGTCTTTTTCTTGATTTTTATATTTTTCTGACGTTTACGAATTAATATTTTGATATTTTTCAGGCAGTCACGAAAAAATGTAAGAATTTGATATTTTATTTGTATCGATAGTATAAGGTGACTTGTGTGATTCGGGAATTTTTTGAGGTATTTTTTATGTAATTTTCTTGATTCTTATATTTTTCAGACGTTTACGTATTAAAATTTTTGGAAAAGTGCCTAAAATACCCCTCAACTATGTGAATTGGTACAAAATTACCTTTCTTCTACCTTTCGGGCCTAAAATGTCCTTGCCGTCAACCTTTTGAGTCTATTTTACTCTCATCTTTAACAATCCAAATTCATTAATGACGTGTCACTATTTTATTGGTTACCCTAATAATTAATTTAACTAATTTAAAAACCCATATACCCATCTAAAAAAGCCCAACCCATTTTTAACCCAAATCTTTTCACCCAACTTTGATCTTCTTCTTCGTTGTCATCTTTTTCTTCTTCGTTGTCGTCAATCGTCATGCTGTTCTTCTTCTTCGTTGTCGTCAATCGTCATGCTGTTCTTCTTCTTCGTTGTCGTCAATCGTCATGCTGTTCTTCTTCTTCGTTGTCGTCAATCGTCATGCTGTTCTTCTTCTTCGTTGTCGTCAATCGTCATGCTGTTCTTCTTCTTCGTTGTCGTCAATCGTCATGCTGTTCTTCTTCTTCGTTGTCGTCAATCGTCATGCTGTTCTTCTTCTTCGTTGTCGTCAATCGTCATGCTGTTCTTCTTCTTCGTTGTCGTCAATCGTCATGCTGTTCTTCTTCTTCGTTGTCGTCAATCGTCATGCTGTTCTTCTTCTTCGTTGTCGTCAATCGTCATGCTGTTCTTCTTCTTCGTTGTCGTCAATCGTCATGCTGTTCTTCTTCTTCGTTGTCGTCAATCGTCATGCTGTTCTTCTTCTTCGTTGTCGTCAATCGTCATGCTGTTCTTCTTCTTCGTTGTCGTCAATCGTCATGCTGTTCTTCTTCTTCGTTGTCGTCAATCGTCATGCTGTTCTTCTTCTTCGTTGTCGTCAATCGTCATGCTGTTCTTCTTCTTCGTTGTCATCATCTTCTTCCTCCTCTTTTTTTTTAAATAACAACTAATTTATTGAATCATTTCAAATTGGAACATTGTTAATTTGATCAAGTTAAAAAAACAGAACTCCAAGGAACATAATGAAAACGTAAAAACTAGTATTATTACTCTAAATTCTTGAAGATCTACCCATTTTATTATCACTCTGTACATCACCACCAGCGGGAACAGGAGCTGTGGCATTTTTTCCATGCCACCGAAAGAAATAGTCAAATTTAATGTGCTTGTAGATTTCAAATTGTCAGGATCAAACTTATGCTCCACTGGTGTACTGTCTTTCACCGCTGGTCCAACTTGCCACACCTGATTCACCATGGTCATATTTGACGGTAGTACCAAAGTGGCCAATATTTGCATGACGCCATTAGAGTACTCTGCTTTAGAATTCAAAACTTTAAACAAAAGTTTATCAGTTTGTGTAATCGATTTATACGAAGTAAGATTGTAAGTATTAACAATCATGGATCCATTTGAAGCTTGAATGCGATAAGACATTGAGGCCGATCATGGACTGCTGAATTGGGTTAATTCCCCATGAAATCCAGCCATCAGAAGAATGCAGAGGAGCAACAAAAGCAATTTAAAGTGTCGAATTTGTTGAATTGTAAGTCTAGTGAACAGAAGATTTCAGAGAAGGGAGATCGGAGCAGTCGGCAAATGAGTATTACCGAAGATCGGCGCCTGAGAAGACGAGCAATTGCTTGATATTGCATGGGAAATTAGGAGAAATGCGATGAGGAAGATGAAATGAAGATGGAGAAGAGCGGCCATTTTTGCAGTTCCTCCTCTTTTTCGTTGTCATCATTCTCTTCTTGA
The DNA here is from genome assembly GCF_000226075.1 of Solanum tuberosum. Taxonomy (NCBI): domain Eukaryota; kingdom Viridiplantae; phylum Streptophyta; class Magnoliopsida; order Solanales; family Solanaceae; genus Solanum; species Solanum tuberosum. The sequence goes on along the minus strand of NW_006238941.1, from coordinate 3,315,628 downwards.
TTTTCTCCGCCTTCATCTCATGATTCTTGATTTCCACTTTCATTTTGTTCAGAATTTTGATGATTCACATTATCCCGATGCTGCATTTTCTCACTCTTCTTCTTCTTCGTTGCCATTTTCATCATCTTGGCGTTTTCTTTTTCGTCCTTCCTCTTTTTTATCAGTACCTTCATTTTCAGGAACTATTTCTCCTGAAGCTAACATTTTTTCTATTTTTTTTTTGTGGAGAAGATCAAAGTTGGGTGAAAGTTGGGTTGTTTAACACGGGTGGGGCTTTTTTGGGTGGGTATATAGGTTTTTTAATTAGTTAAATTAATTATTAGGGTAGCCATTATAATAGTGACACGTTATTAATGAATTTGGGCTATTAAAGATGAGGGCAAAATAGAGCCAAAAGGTTGACGACAAGGGACTTTTAGGCCCGAAAGGTAGAAGAAGGTTAATTGTGTACCAATTCGCATAGTTGAGGGATATTTTAGGCCCTTTTCCGTAAATTTTTTGATATTTTTCGGGCAGTCATGAAAAAATCTGATATGTTGATATTTTATTCGTATTGATATTTTAAGGTGACTGGTGCGATTCGTGAATTTTTTGATGTTTTTTTTGTGTTTTTTTCTTACTTTTTATATTTTTTGGATGTTTACGAAATTAAATATTGGATATTTTTCGAGCAGTTACGAAAAATATAAAATTTTGATATTTTATTCGTATCGATATTCTAAATTGATAGTGTGATTCGGGAATTTTTTGTGGTGTTTTCATGTTTTTTTCTTGATTTTTATATTTTTCGGACGTTTACAAATTGAAATTTTTGATATTTTTCAGGCAGTGACGAAAAAAAGTAAAATTTTGATATTCCATTCGTATCGATATTCTAAAGTGACTAGTGCGACTCGAGAATATTTTGAGGTGTTTTTATGTAATTCTCTTGAATTTTATATTTTTCAGACGTTTACGAATTAAAATTTTTGATATTTTTTCGAGCAGGCACGAAAAAAATGTGAAATTTTGATATTTTATTCGTATCAATATTCTAAGGTTACTGGTTTAATTCGGGGATTTTTTGAGATTGTTTATGTCTTTTTCTTAATTTTATATTTTATGGAAGTTTACGAATTAAATTTTTGAAATTTTTCGGGAAGTCACGAAAAAATGTAAAATTTTGATTTTTTTTCGGTCACTCACGAAAAAATGTAAAATTTTGATAATTTATTCGTATCGATATTCTAAGGTGAATGGCGGGATTCGAGAATTTTTAGAGGTGTTTTTCAGTCTTTTTTTAAAAATAATTTTTGGACATTTACGAATTAAAAATTTTGATATTTTTCTGGCAGTGAGGAAAAAATGCAAAAAAATTTGATATTCTATTCATGTCGATATTGAAAGGTGACTGGTGCGATTTAGGAATTTTTTGAGTTGTTTTTGTGTACTTTTTTGGTTTTATTGGTATTTTTCGGACGTTTATGAATTAAATTTTTTGATATTATATCGCCCAGTCACAAAAAAATATAAATTTTTGATATTTTATTGCATCAATATTCTAAAGTTATTGATGAGATTCGAGATTTTTTTGAGGTGTTTTATGTCTGTTTTCTTGATTTTTATATTTTCGGGCACTCACGAAAAAATGTAAGGTGACTGGTGCAATTCGAGAATTTTTTGAGATGTTTTTATGTACTTTTCTTGATCGTTATATTTTTCGGATGTTGATGAATTATTTTTTTATATATTTTTCGGGTAGTCATGAAACATGTGGAATTTTGATATTTTATTTGTATCAATATTCTAAGGTGACTGGTGCGATTCGGAAATCTTTAAGTTGTTTTTATGTATTTTTCAGGATTTTAATATTTTTCGGACGTTTACAAATAATTTTTTTTTATATTTATCGGGTAGTCATGAAAAAATGTAAAATTTTGATATTCTATTCGTATCGATATTCCAAAGTGACTGGTGCAATTAGGGATTTTTTTGACTTGTTTTTATGACTTTTTCTCACTTTTTATATTTTCAGACATTTACGAATTAAAATTTTCATATTTTATTCGTATCGCTATTCTAAGCTGACTGGTGCTATTCAGGAATTTTTTGAGTTGTTTTTTCGTACTTTTCTTGATTCTTATATATTTCAAACGTTTACGAATTAAAATTTTTGATATTTTTCGGGCGGTCACGAAAAAATGTAAAATTTTGATATTTTATTCGTATCGATATTCTAAGGTGACTGGTACGATTCGAGCTTTTTTTCTGGTGTTTTCATGTCTTTTTCTTGATTTTTATAATTTTCGGACGTTTACGAATTAAATCTTTTTATATTTTTAGGCAGTGGATAAAAAATGTAAAATTTTGATATTCTATTCATATCAATATTGTAAGGTCACTGGTGCGTTCAGGAATTTTTTGAATTGTTTTTATGTACATTTCTTGATTTTTATATTTTTTAAAACGTTTACGAATTAAAATTTTTGATATTTTTCGAGCAGTCACGAAAAAATGTGAAATTTTGACATTTTATTCGTATCAATATTCTAAGGTTACTAGTGCAATTCTGGAATTTTTTGAGGTGTTTATGTCTTTTTCTTGATTTTCATATTTTTCGAAAGTTTACGAATTAAAGTTTTTAAATTTTTCGGACAGTCATGAAAAAATGTAATATTTTGAGATTTTATTCGTATCGATATTCTATGGTGACTGGGTGGGTTCAGGAAATTTTTGAGGTGTTTTTACGTCTTTATCTTGATTTTTATAATTTTCAGATGTTTATGATTTAAAAGATTTGATATTCTTCAGGAAGTGACGAAAAAATATAAATTTTGATATTCTATTCGTATCGATATTCTAAGGTGACTCACGTGCGATTCAGGAATTTTTTGAGGTGTTTTTATGTAGTTTTCTAGTTACGAAAAAATAGAAAATTTTGATATTTTATTCGTATGAATATACTAAGGTTACTGATGCAATTCGGGAATTTTTGGAGGTGTTTTAGTTTTCTCTCATGATTTTTATATTTTTCAGAAGTTTACGAATTAATTTTTTGAAAAGTTTCGGGCACTTACGAAAAATATTAAATTTTCAAATTTTATTCGTATCGATAATTTAAAGTGACTGGTGTGATTCGGGAATTTTTTTAGGTGTTTTAATGTCTTTTTCTTGATTTTTATATTTTACGTACATTTACGAATTAACATTTTTGATATTTTTCGGGATATGACGAAAAAATGTAAAATTTTGATATTTTATTTGTATCAATATTCTAAGGTGACTAGTGCGATTCGGGAATTTTTTGTGGTGCTTTTATATACTTTTCTTGATCTTTATATTTTTCAGACGTTTATTAGTTAAATTTTTTTATACTTTTTGGACAGTCATGAAAGATGTGAAATTTTGATATTTTATTCGTATCAATATTCTAAGATGACTAGTGCGATTAAGGAATTTTTTAAGGTGTTTTTGATATTTTTCGGGGAGTAGTGAAAAAATGTAAAATTTTGATATTTTATTAGTATCGATATTCTAAAGTTACTGGTGCGATTCGAGAATATTTTGATGTGTTTTTATGTCTTTTTCTTGTTTTTTATATTTTTCAGACGTTAATGACTAATTATTTTTTATTATTTTTGGGCAGTCACAAAAAAATGTAAATTTTTGATAATTTGTTCGTATCAATATTCTAAGATAACTGGTACCATTCGGGAATTTTTTGAAGTGTATTTATGTCTTTTTCTTAATTTTTATACTTGTCGGACATTTACTAATTAAAAATTTTGATATTTTTCGAGAAGTCATGACAAAATATAAAATTTTGATATTTTATTCGTATCGATATTCTAAGGTGATTGGTGCGATTCAGAATTTTTTGAGGTGTTTATATGTCTTTTTCTTGATTTTTATAATTTTCAAACTTTCACGAATTAAAACGTTTGATATTTTTCAGGCAGTGACGAAAAAATGTAAAAAATTTGATATTCTATTCGTATCGATATTAAGGTGACTGGTGCGATTCAGGTATTTTTTGAGGTGTTTTTATGTACTTTTATGGTTTTTCTTGTATTTTTAGAACGTTTTTCGAATTAATATTTTTGATATTATTTCGAGCATTCATGAAAAAATGTAAAATTTTGATATTTTATTCGTATCAATATTCTTAGGTTACTGATGCGATTCGGGAATTTTTGAGATGTTTTTATGTCTTTTTCTTGATTTTTATATATTTTGGACGTTTATGATTTAAAATTTTTAATATTTTTCGGGAAGTCATGAAAATATGTTAAATTTTGATATTTTATTCTTATCGATATTCAAAGGTGATTGGTGTGATTCGGGAATTTTTTGAGGTGTTTTTAAGCCTTTTATTATTTTTATATTTTTCGAACATTTACGAATTAACATTTTTGATTTTTTGGGTAGTCACGAAAAATGTAAAATTTTGATATTGTATTGTATCGATATTCTAAGGTGACTGGTGCGATTCAGGAATTTTTTAGGTGTTTTTAAGTACTTTTCATATTTTTATATTTTTCGGACGTTTACAAATTATAATTTTTGATATTTTTGGGGCAGTCTTGAAATATTTTTAAATTTTGATATTTTATTCGTATCAATATTCTAACGTAACTGGTGTGATTCGAAAATATTTTAAGGTGTTTTCATTTTTTTTCTTGATTTTTATATTTTTTGTATAAAAAGTAAAATGTTGATATTTTATTCGTATTGATTTTTTTAGGTGGTTGGTGCGATTCAAGAATTTTTGAGGTGTTTTTATGTCTTTTTCTTGATTTCTATATTTTTTTGGCGTTTACGAATTAATATTTTTGATATTTTTCGGGCAGTCATGAAAATATGTAAAATTTTGATATTCTATTCGTATCGATATTATAAATTTACTGGTGCGATTCAGGAATTTTTTGGTGTGTTTTTATGTCTTTTCTTGCTTTTTATATTTTTCGGACGTTTAGAAATAAAAAAAATTGATATATTTAGGGCAGTCACGAATAAACGTAACATTTTCATATTTTATTCGTATAAATATTCTAAGCTGACTGGTGCGATTCAGGAATTTTTTGAGGTTTTTTATGTAGTTTTCTTAATTTTTATCTTTTTTGGATGTTTACAATTTAAACTTTTTTATATTTTTCAAGAAGTCATGAAAAAATGTAAATATTTGATATTTTATTCATATCGATATTAAAAGGTGACTTGTGCGATTCGAGAATTTTTTTGAGGTGTTTTAATGTCTTTATCTTGCTTTTTATATTTTTCTGACGTTTACGTACTAAAATTTTTGATATTATTCGGGCAATCACGAATTTTTTTTAATTTTGATATTTTATTCATATTGATATTCTAAGGCAACTGGTGCAATTCGAGAATATTTAGAGGTGTTTTTAAGTATTTTCGGACATTTACTAATTAAAATTTTTGATATTTTTCGGGTAGTCACGAAAAATGTGAAATTTTGATATGTTAATCGTATCGATATTCTTAGTTAAACTGGTGTTTGTTGAGGTGTTTTTATGTCTTTTTCTTGATTTTTATATTTTTCGAATGTTTATGAATTAAATTTTTTGATATTTTTCGAGCAGTCAAGAAAAAATGTAAGATTTTGATATGTTATTGGTATCGTTATTCTATGGTGACTGATGCGGTTCAGGAATTTTTGAGGTGTTCTTATGGTCTTATGTCTTTTTCTTGATTCTTATATTTTTCGGACATTTATGAATTAATTTTTTTTTATATTTTTCAGGCAGTCACGAAATAATATAAAATTTTGAAATTTTATTCGTATTGATATTTTAAGGTTACTGGTGCGATTTGGGATTTTCTGACGTATTTTTATGTCTTTTTCTTGATTTTTCTATTTTTCGGACGTTTACGAATTAATATTTTGGATATTTTTTGGGCAGTCACAAAAAAATGTAAAAATTTGATATTTTATTCGTATCGATATTCTAAGGTGATTGGTACGATTGGAAATTTTTTGATGTGTTTTTTATGGAATTTTCTTCATTTTTATATTATTCAGACGTTTACGAATTAAAATTCTTGATATTTTTTGGACAGTCACGAAAAAATCTGAAACATTGATATTTTATTTGTATTGATATTCTAAGGTAACAGGTGTGATTCAAAAAAAAAGTCAGGTGTTTTTATGTGTTTTTCTTGATTTTAATATTTTTTCGGACGTTTACGAATTAAATTTTTTTATATATTTCTGGTTGTCATGAAAAAATGTGAAATTTTGATATTCTATTTGTATCGATATTCTAAGGTGACTAGTGCGATTCGAAATTTTTTTGTTGTGTTTTCATATCTTTTTCTTAATTTTTATATTTTTCACACGTTTGCGAATTAAAATTTTTGATATTTTTCTGGCAGTGACGAAAAAATGTAAAATTTTGATATTCTATTCGTATTAATATTCTTAGGTGACAGGTGCAATTCAAGAATTTTTTGAGGTATTTTTATGTACTTTTCTTGATTTTTATATTTTTCAAACGTTTATGAATGAAATGTTTTGATATTTTTTGAGCAAACACGAAAAAATGTGAAATTTATAGATCTTATTTGTATCGTTATTCTAAGGTTACTAGTGTGATTCGAAATTTTTTTGAGGTGTTTTATATCTTTTTGTTGATATTTTTATATTTTGGAAGTTTACAAATTAAAATTTTTCATGTTTTTTGGGAAGTCATTAAAAAATGTGAAATTTGTATATTTTATTAGTATGGATATTCTAATGTGACTGATGCGATTCGGGAATTTTTTTAGGTGTTTTAATGACTTTTTCTTTATTTTTATATTTTTCGGATGTTTACGAATTAAATTTTTTGATACTTTTTGGGTATTCTCGAAAAAATGTTAAATTTTTATATTTTATTAGTATCGATATTCTAATGTGATTGGTGCGACTCTGTAATTGTTGGAGGTGTTTTTATGTACTTTTCTAAATTTTTATATTTTTCGGACGGTTACAAATTAAAATTCTTGATATTTTTCGAACACTCACGAAAAAATTTGAAATTTTAATATTTTATTCACGTCGATATTCTAATTTGACTGGTGCGATACAGGAATTTTTGAGGTGTTTTTATGTCTTTTTCTTTATTTTTATTTTTTTCGGACATTTAAGAATTAAAATTTTTGATATATTTCGTGCTTTCAAGAAAAAATGTACAATTTTGATATTTTATTGGTATCGATATTCTAAGGTCCCTGGTGCGATTCAGAAATTTTTGAAGTGTTTTTATGTCTTTTCTTGATTTTTATATTTTTTCGAACGTTTATGAATTAAAACTTTTGATATTTTTCGGACATTCACAAAAATATACAAAATATAAAATTTTATTTGTATCAATATTCTAAAGTGACTGATGCGATATGGGAATTTTTTGAGGTATTTTTATGCATTTTTCTTGATTTTTATATTTTTCGGACATTTAGGAATAAATATTTTTGATATTTTTCGAGTAGTCATGAAAAAATGTGAAATTTTGATATTTTATTCGTATCGATATTCTAAGATGACTTGTGCTATTCAGGAATTTTTTGAGGTGTTTATATTTCTTTTTCTAGATTTTTTATCCGGACGTTGACGAATTAAATTTTTTGATATTTTGAAGGCATTCACGAAAAAATGTAAAATTTTGATATTTTATTCATATTAATATTCTTAGGTGACTGGTGCGATTCGGGAATTTTTGAGGTTTTTTTATGTACTTTTCTTGATTTTTAAATTTTTGGGACGTTTACAAATTAATTTTTTTGATATATTCTCTGGCAATCACGAAAAAATGTGAAATTTCGATATTTTATTCGTATCGATATTCTTAGGTGACAGGAGTGATTTGAGAATTTTTTGATTTGTTTTTTTGCGTTTTTCTTGATATTTATATTTTTCAGACGTTTACGAATTAAAATTTTTGATATTTTTTTGGGAAGTCACGTAAAAATATAAATTTTTGATATTTTATTAGTATTGATATTCTAAGTTGACTGGTGCGATTCGGGATTTTTTGAGGTGTTTTTATATCTTTTTCTTGATTTTTATATTTTTTTTCAGACATTTACAAATTAAAGTATTTGATACTTTTTGGGCAGTCACGAAAAAATCTATAAATTTGATACTCTATTTGTACCGATATTCTGAAGGGACTGGTGCGATTCGAGAATTTTTTGAGGTGTGTTTATGTACTTTTCTTGATTTATATATTTTTCAGACATTTACGAATTAAAAAATTTGATATTTTTTCGGGTAGTCAGGATAAATGTGAAATTTTGATATTTTTTTCGTATCAATATTCTAAGGTGACTGGTGCCATTCAAGATATTTTGAGGTGTTTTTATGTCTTGTTCTTGATTTTTATATTTTTCGGACGTTTACGAATTAAAATTTTTGATATTTTTCGGACAGTCAGGAAAAAATATAAAATTTTGATATGTTAATATTCTAAGGTGACTGGTGCGATTTGGAAATTTTTTGAAGTGTTTTTATGTACTTTTCTTGGATTTTTTTTATTTTTTGGACGTTTACGAATTAAAATTCTTGATATTTTTCGAGCAGTCGCGAAAAAATGTGAAATTTGATATCCTATTCGTATTGATATTCTAAGGTGACTGGTGTGATTCGAGAATTTTGTTGACGAGTCATTATGACTTTTTCTATATTTTTCTATATATCAGAAACTTGCGAATTAAAATTTTTGATATTTTTCGGGTAGTAATGAAAAAAGGTAAAAATTTGATATTTTTCGTATCGATATTCAAAGGTGTCTGGTGCTATTTGTGAATTTTGAGGTGTTTTTATGTTTTTTCTTGATTTTTATATTTTTCGGACGTTTAAGAATTAAGATTTTTGGTATTTTTCGGGCAGTCACGATAAAATGTGAAATTTTGATATCCTATTCGTATCGATATTCTAAGGTGAGTGGTGTGATTCAAGAATTTTTTTGACGACTTTTTATGTCTTTTTTTATATTTTTCTATATTTCAAACACATACAAATTAATTTTTTTGATATTTTCCGGGCAGTCACGAAAAAATGTTAAATTTTGATATTTTTTTCGTATCGATATTCTAAGGTGACTGATGCGATTCGTAAAATTTTTGAGGTATTTTTATATCTTTTTCTTGATTTTTATATTCTTTGAAAGTTTAAGAATTAAAATTTTTGATATTTTTCGGGCAATCACGAAAAAATGTAAAATTTTGATAATCTATTCGTTTTGATATTCTAAGGTGATTGGTGCGATTCGGAAATTTTTTCATCTATTTTTATGTATTTTTCTTGATTTGATTATTTTCAGACGTTTACGAATTAAAATTTGTGATATTTTTTGGACAGTCTCGAAAAATGTGCAATTTTGATATTTTATTCGTATCGATATTCTAAGGTGACTGGTGCGATTCGAGAATTTTTTGAGGTGTTTTTATGTATTTTTCTTGATTTTTATATTTTTTGGGCTTTTACAAATTAATTTTTTGACAGTTTTCGGGCAATCACAAAAAAATGTGAAATGTTGATATTTATTCTTATCTATATTCTAAGGTGACTGGTGGGATTCGGTAATTTTTTGAGGTGTCTTTATGTCTTTTTCTTGAGTTTTACATTTTTCAAACGTTTACGAATTAAAATTTTTGATATTTTTCGGGAAGTCAAAAAAATTGTAAAATTTTGATATTTTATTCGTATCGATATTATAATGTAACTGGTGCGATTCATAAATTTTTTGAGCTATTTTTATGTCTTTTTCTTGATTTTTACTTTTTTCTGACGTTTTCGAATTACAATATTTGTTATTTTTTGGGCCGTCACGAAAAAATGCATAATTTTGATATCTTATTCTTATCGATATTCTAAGGTGACTTGGCGATTTGGAATTTTTTTAAGGTGTTTTTATGTACTTTTCTTGATTCTTATATTTTTCAGACGTTTACGAATTAACATTTTTGATATTTTTCTGGCAATGACGAAAAAATGTGAAATTTTGATATTTTATTCGTATAGATATTATAAGGTGACTCGGGCGATTTGGGAATTTTTTGAGGTGTTTTTATGTACTTTTCTAGATTCTTATATTTTCGGACGTTTACAAATTCAAATTATTGATATTATTCGTGTAGTCACGAAAAAATGTTAAATTTTAATATTTTATTCGTATCGATATTATAAGGTGACTGGTGCTATTCAGAATTTTTGGAGGTGTTTTTTATGTACTTTTCTTGATTTTTATATTTTTCAGATGTTTACGAAATAAAAATTTAGCTATTTTTCGTGTAGTCACGAAAAAAATGTAAAATTTTGATATTTTATTGAATCGATATTCTAAGGTGACTAGTGCGATTCGAGAATTTTTTGAGGTCTTTTCATGTCTTTTTCTTGATTTTTTTATTTTTCAGACGTTTACGAATTAAATTTTTTGGGCAACCACGAAAAAATTTAAATTTTTGATACTTTATTTGTATCGATATTCTAAACTGGTGCAATTCGAGAATTTTTTGACGTGTTTTTAAGTCTTTTTCTTGATTTTAATATTTTTCGAATGTTTACGAAATAAAATTTTTGATATATTTCGGGCAGTCACGAAAAATAAGTAAAATTTTGATATTTTATTCGTATCGATATTCTAAGTAATTTGAGCGATTCGTGAATTTTTTTAGGTATTTTTATGTACTTTTTTTATTTTTATATTTTTCGGACGTTTACGAATTAAATATTTTGATATTTTTTGGGCAGTCACAAAAAAATGTGAAATTTTTATATTTTATTCGTATCGATATTGTTAGGTAACTGATGTGATTCGAGAATTTTTTGACATATTTTATGTCTTTTTCTATACTTTTTTCTATATTTCAGACACTTGTGAATTAAAAATTTTGATATTTTTCGGGCAGTCACTAAAAAATGTAAATTTTGATATTTTTTCTTATTGATATTCTAAAGTGAGTGGTGCGATTCGTGAAGTTTTTGATGTGTTTTTATGAACTTTTCTTAATTTTTATATTTTTCGGACGTTTATGAATTAAAATTTTTGATATTTTTCGGGTAGTCACGAAAAATGTGCATTTTTGATATTTTATTCATATCAATATTTTAAGGTGAATTGTGCGATTCGGTAATTTTTTGAGGTGTTTTTATGTTTTATTCTTGATTTTTATATTTTTCTGACCTTTACCAATTAAAATTTTAGATATTTTTCGGGCGACCACGAAAATATGTGAAATTTTGATATTTTATTCATATCGATATTCTAAGGTGACTGGTGCGATTCGGGAACTTTTTGAGGTGTTTTTATGTACTTTTCTTGATTCTTATATTTTTCGGATGTTTATGAATTAAAATTTTTGATATTTTTCGGGCAGTGAGGAAAAACTGTGAAATTTGTTATTTTGTTCGTATTAATACTCTAAGTTGACTGGTGCGATTCAGGATTTTTTTGAGGTGTTTTAAATACTGTTCTTCATTTTTATATTTTTCAGACGTTTATGAATTAAATTTTTTGATATTTTTCGGGCTGTCACGAAAAATGTAAAATTTTGATATTTTTTTCATATCTATATTCTAAGGTGACTGGTGGTATTCGTAATTTTTTTGAGGTGTTTTTATGTATTTTTGTTAATTTTATATTTTTCGGACGTTTAATAATTAAATTTTTTGATATTTTTCTGACAACCACGAAAAAATGTGAAATTTTGAGATTTTATTCGTATCGATATTTTAAGGTGACTGGTGCGATTCGATAATTTTTTGAGGGATTTTTTTGTCTTTTTCTTGATTTTAATATTTTTTGGACGTTTACGAATTAATTTTTTTGAGCAGTCACAAAAAAATTGAAATTTTGATATCTTATTCGTATCCATATTCTAAGGTGATTGGTGCGATTCAAAATTTTTTTGAGGTGTTTCTAGATTTTTATATATTTTGGACGTTTACGAATTAAATTTTTTGATATTTTTCAGGCATTCACGAAAAAAATGTAAAATTTTGATAACTTATTCGTATCGATATTCTAAGGTGACTAGTGCGATTCGAGAATTTTTTGAGGTGTTTTAATGTATATTTCTGGATATTTATATTTTTCAGACATTTCCAAATTAAAATTCTTGATATTTTTCGATAAGTTACGAAAATATGTGAAATTTTGATATTTTATTCGTATTGATATTCTAAGGTGTCTGGTGCGATTCATTAATTTTTTTAGGTGTTTTTATATCTTTTTCTTGATTTTTATATTTTCGGACGGTTTTGAATTAAAATATTTGATATTTTTTAAGCAGTCACGAAAAAATGTATAATTTTGATATCTTATTCGTATCGATATTCTAAGGTGACTGGTGCGATTCGGAGATATTTTGAGGTGTTTTTATGCACTTTTCTTGATTTTTGGTATTTTAACCCCTAGGTTGCCACCCATAATTCTATAGATTGGGATCGGCCCATGCTAGGTATTTTAAACCCTGAGCTGCCACCCATAATTGTATAGATTCACTTTACCTTGTCTTTTTAATCTTTGAGATTGTTCTTTTGATGTTCATGACTCTTTTGAGATTTAGGACTATATACTAGTGATGTGGACATGTGGATAAATTAATTGAGGCAGAAAACAATAATATAGGAAGAAAATGTAACTTTGTTGTGCTACTTAGGAACCTATATGACTCGTGAACTTCATTTGGGCACAAAGAACATATACAAGTGATTCACGAAGGTGTGTGCAACTACCTTACAAGTAGTAAATGATTCATAAGATGTATAGCAGTTGAACAAGTAATTTTTCTTACAAGATGCTTCATTTAAATCACGTTTGGACATTTCGCATGGGGCCTACGATAACTTAGCACTTAGTAGAGACTTTAACTTCTCAAATGTAGAGGCAAGGACTATATAAGATCATATGTTAGCTAAACACTTAGTATACGATATCAAATGACAGAGTACATAAACATCCAAACTAATGAAGCCTGTGACAGAACCCAAATAAGGGTTGTACATTCCACGTAATGGGACATAAAATGAACAATGGACATAATATGTGTCCGACATATAAAAACCTGTAACATGTATAATGTAGGATCTAATTGACTCAATGAACTTCATTTGACTTGGTGGATAACTCATGAAACTTAATGTTTAAAGTACCTTTGTTAACTAGTAAAGAATAAACACACCAATATTGGATAATGAACACGTTTAGAAGTAGTCTGACATATTTTGAGAACTTAGAGTATATAAGGTAGACCATTAGCTACATTGAAGATTGTACACCCTCACATTGTATCTTTTACCATGAGAATCACTTAGAGATCTCAATTTGTTGGTACACAGAATATAGGACTTCATGCCAAAAGATATGAGATCAAATAGCCTTACATACCTTGTCTCCCGACTAATACTATGTGGTACCACGAATCAACCTTTTGTTTGAGGCGTTACTCTGCATTAATGGCAAGTAATAGAACTAATATTAACAGCTAATAAACAAGGTTGGATCACTTCGACTTACCAAAATTGTAGTCGGGCAGCAAGCTCAAAACCCCTCTACTAATGGTTGTTCTTTTCACTAATTCCTTTATCACCATGTTTACACCATTTATGACCCTCCCATGAGGTCATCCGACACTACCTGGGATTTACAACATCCAAAACAGTAAATACACACCTAAGGGGCAGCACGCCCATACAACCCACAATTCAAATGGTGTATCTTCATTTCTTCCCTAAAACATTTCACATGACTTTCTCTTAAGGCTAGCCAATATTACAAATGATAATCTACAAAATATATTGATTACATCGCAATCGGGTCAATAGGTCAAGTAATGGACCACTACGACATTATGTCGAACACCTAGCGGGCATAAAGCTCTACAATTCATAAATGGTGTTTCAACACCCAACGGCCTCATACTTACAAACAACACTCTCACTACCATATATATATAGGAATAAAACCACGCCTATTACCACTAACAAACCCAACCATCCACCCAGTACTTCTCTAAAATTACCACGTATAGACAATCCCAAACCTTTCTAAAATAATCAATAAAACTTTGACTCACTACTTCCGATCATTTTTTTTCATGAATTTATAGTAAAACACGTAGAGAAATCTCACCCAATCTGATATCTATAGTGAGACAATATGGGGCAGTAACCTTACCTCAAATTATGGAAAATTGTTCTCTTAACTTGTACTCCTTCAAGAGTTTTAATTACCCTTCACACTTGAATAGAATAAGAAGAGAAACTCTCTTAATAACAAAGAAAACATGAGCAGACAACTTAGGGAAAGGTCTGCACTATATTTAAACATGAAAACATGAAATCTCATGGGACAATCAAGCTAAACCATAAGGTTTCTACTTACCTTGGCTGGAAATCAGGAGGGTTTCTTCGAGAACCCATGGAGTATTTTTGAGGTGGCTGTGATAGTCATTGAGGGAAAGAGAGAGTGTTGGAGATAAATTCATTTTTTTATATGCAAGAATTAAGACATAAATGAGCCAAATATGACCCTATAATTTCTAGCACTCCACCGCCTCTATCTTTTTCATTTTTGTCCACAAATTGCCAAGTAGGTGATCCACCTACTTGGGCCATTTTTAAGCTGCTCAAATGTCAAACTAGGTGATGCAGCTACTTCTTCTTATTAAATCTATTTAGCCATGGCAGGTGATGCAGCTACTTACTCTTATTAAGTTGATCAAAAAGTCTAAGTAGGTGATACACCTATTTGTAACCTACTAGCTTAGTTTAGTCAAGCAAACACCTCACTTATTTTATCTCATTTTCCAAATTCTAATATTTTAATTTAAACTTAACACTCAACTCTAAAATTTAAGCTTAATAACCACCTTACTTCTCGAGTTAAATACTTTCATCAGTATTAACTTAGTCGTATACATGTTGAAATGTACAGGGTGTTACAACGAGTATGATAAAAGTACTCTAAATAGTAAGTTTCATGAGTTATCATCTAAATCAAATAAGGAGTCATTGAGTCAATTAGATCCTACATTACACATGTTATGAGTTTTTAGTAGGCCGGATATATTCTGTCCATTATACAACTTATAAGTCCTTACATAGAATGTACACTTATCTCTTATTTTGGATTTGTCCATGTGCATCATTAGTTCACATATTTATGCACCCTTTCATTTGACATAGACTACTAAGTGTTAAGCTATCGTAACATCTTATACATTCCTTACCTCTCCATAAGAGGAGTTGCATGCTTCCATTTGAAATGTATGTATGCCCCCATTTGAAAAGTTGAAACATATTTTGACTTTCCAAAAAACCTTCATAGATTGTTTGTATATATTCTTTCTACCTAATGAAGTTCATTGTGTCATAAGTTCCTAAGTATTACATCGAAGTTACATTTTGCTTCCGATATCATTTTTGTTGCCTCAAGTATTTTATTCACATGTCTACATCATTGGTATATAGTCCTAAAGCTCAAAAGATTATGACCACCAAAAGAACAATCTCAAATATCAAATATACAAGGTAAAGTGAATCTATATAATTATGGGTGGCAGTTCAAAGATTAAAATACCTGTCATGGGCCGATCTCAATCTATATAATTATGGGTGGTAGCTTTAGGGTTAAAATACCTAGCATGAGCCGATCTCAATCTATATAATTATAAGTGGCAGCTCAGGGGTTGAAATACCCAGCATGGGCCGATCTCAATCTATATAATTATGGGTGGCAGCTCAGGGGTTAAAATACCTAGCATGGGCCGATCTCAATCTATATAATTATGGGTGAAAGCCCAGGGGCAACAACCTAGCATGAGTCGATCTCAATTTGTATATTTATGAGGAAAGCATCTCAGGGATTAAATGCCTAGCATGTGTCATCCTCTTCTACCATTGATCAGCTGGTCATTGTGTCACATGCTACAAAGTCTATAAAGAAAAGATGAGTAAACTTAAAGCCAAGAATATAATGTACATGATTCCCAAGTATAACCAAAGAATGTAATGTACATGATTTCACAAGTATAACCAAAGTTGAATGTAATACTTGTGAAATCATGTACATTACATTCTTTGGTTATACTTGGGAAACATGTACATAACATACACGATTCCACAAGTATAACCAAAGGTGGTCTCTAATCCTTATTTATTGCTATTTGGTTTCACTTGAGCTCTCATTTTACA
>NW_006238941.1:3297142-3298959 GCF_000226075.1 Solanum tuberosum | reverse complement strand
ATCTACAAAGCCGTGTCTAGTAGAACCTTACTTATGAATGTGTTGCGCGCCACATTTATAATTAGGGGGTTGCTTGGACATTTAGGAAATGTTACTATCCTTCATAATCCAGATCGTGCAATAGAGCGAAGTTAAGAAGTCAATTTCCTCTCGTACCTGATCATGTCATTCATATTATGTTTACAATGGTTAAGGTTAACGGTAGCTAAAATTTCAACATGCAACCTACAGAAAAGGATCTGAAGTTATCAATATTTAGACAACATTGAGCTCATTTTATTCGACCGTCCCACTCCACAAGGTATGTAAAGGCTTTTATGTTATATTCATTTTAAGTTGCAGTTTTGCCATTTGTATCACATTGGTTCAATTGAGAAAGATATAGTATGGTTATCCATATACTTAAAAATGATGGGTCACCTAGTTACATATATGAGCTGTAGCATTTCTAAGCACATCTTCTTAGAAGGATGTATCCAACTCTTGAGTTCTATATTTCCTCCATATTTATAAGATCTATTCCTATAGAGGACACTCGTTCTTAGTCTGTGCTAGACATAGAATTTTTGGTATTACACATGTACTCTAAATTGATGTTGTTGAACCAGTTTCTTTTAGTTGGAAGAAGGCAGTGGCACAATCTAATAGATAAATATATCAGTGCAATAGTGTTACTAGAGATACCCCTAATTGGCTGACAAGGCCTAAATTCTCACCATATATCATCCCGAATATGTTAATAGTTGGTTTTATATGGTATGTTCAAACCACCCCGAATAAGTACTAATAACATTTATATTCTTTTCATGATTATGAAACTTAGAGATAAGTGTGCTAATTACTGCAAATGATATATGTATGGTAGTTCCTACTACAATCTATATTTTGGCTATAGAGGATTAGTATGTGACCAAAGGGTTAAGGTTAACAAAAGAAAAATTGATTAGTTAGACGTAAATTGTGATTGGTTAGGTTGTACATAGTGGGATTAGAGTACATGAGGCTACTAGTTTTGATTAAAAGGTATTTGTCAGACATGAAGCATATGAGAATGAAGCTTGAATGACACATGCCGAATATGTACGTAGAGCATTATTCACATGTATTGACTTCCATCAATTTGAATAGAGCTACAACATGGTTCATTTAATATATGCCTGTAGTAATTCGTAAGTCATAGTCCAGTTAAGGGAGAGGAAAAATTGATCATATCCTAGTTGTTATTATTTGCTATCTTGCATGGGAAAGGAGTCGGAGTACCCTCACTTGTTATTAGATTTCAAGTCTTATGGTGCGTTCAAGCTTCACTATTTATTTTCTATTTCAACCTTCAAAGGGCACCAAGTGTTGAGCGTGATATAACACAAGCTAGTAGTGAAGGCAAAGTTGACCTCGACCTCCTACTATAAAAGATGAACTATTGAGGATTTTCTTTTTCTATCTTGACTGTAGTGTTTATATTGACCTAGACGGAAGACAAGTCCGAATAGCAGAACACCTATAAGAATTCTTAGGAGATTGAAGAGAGTAGATGGGGAAATCAATTGTATGTGTTTTGGTGAGTAAGGAATATGCGCAGAGCTATCCCACCTGTGACTTAATGCTTAAAAGACAGTGTGTTTGCCCTTAATATGGTAGAGTGGTTCTATAGGATATCTCGTAGTTTCCAAAGATGGTTTGTTCTATAATTATACATGCTGCATGCTCTATAACTTATCTATTTGTATGTCATTTTCCCTTTGTGGATTACCTTCTCGCAGGTTACCTAATGTCATAGAATGCGTGCATGTAAGTATTATCCGCTTCAGAGCGCCCTT
>NW_006238941.1:3294962-3296150 GCF_000226075.1 Solanum tuberosum | reverse complement strand
AAGGATCTGAGATCATGTGGTCCCCTTATATGATCATGAATCCTACTAGCATTTGTTAATTTGATATGCCATTTGTATGTCTTGTGTTTAGGTATATTAAAGTCCTTATTTGAATGAGTTCTACTTGTGTATTCAGTGAATTACATGGTCAAGAAAGGGGTTTAATTTGTCATATTATTATTTTATGAACCATATCTATTGAGACTTCATGCTAGACCTGTCAATATGTGTTTTAGGATAGTCTATGGATTTTGGATAGTCCTATTTATAATGGGAACTCTCGCAAATATCCAAATGAAATTCCAAGGTTAACCAAACTCTCACCCATCATTCGAGGACAAATGATCATAAGGGGGGAGGATGTAGCACCCCGTATTCTACGTGTACTAGGTCTATTTATTAAGCTTAAAAAACTTCCTTGTGGTATAGTTATGGAGTCGGTTTCCTATGTAACTAGTGTCAATAGAATAGATTTAAAGTGAACTGTCCGTAGATTTTAACGTGACCCGATTAAGTTGAAGTCGATGGAAGTATTTAAACTTGAGATCATAAGTTGGTATTTTAGTCTAAAGTTTAAAGTGACATAGTGTATATAAGTTTTAAGTTAAGTTAAAGGTATTAAGGTCTAGAAATGGAATAAAATATTAAGGTGCTTGCTTGACTTCACTAAGCTAGTAGATGACAAGTAGGTGCATCACCTAATTTGACTTATTGAGAAGCCCAAAGGACCAAGTAGGTGCATTACCTACTAAGACTCTTTTGACCATGTTATTGGGCCAAGTACACTACACCTACTTGCATTAATCTGGTCCAAGCTGAGTAGAAGAATAAGGGGAAAATGGACAGCCAAGGCCCAATCTTTCCAAGCCCACAAGAAATAATTTGAATGGAAAAGTAGGTGCATCACCTACTTAAATGTGTGGCCTAAATTAAAGACACATGTTTGGCTGCAAAAGAAGTACAAGAAAGGTGGCAAAAGGCCCAATGTTCTTTAGTCCAAAAAGTCCCAAGTGACAAGTCTAAGTAGGTGGGTCACCTACTTGAAAAATTATGCCCCAGAATGAGTGAGAAAGTCAGCCAAAGCAGGTCCCTTTAAAAGAGATTGATATCAGCTTTTTCCAACCATTTTTACAATGCCAAAAATCTAATTTCTAGAGCTTTCTCTCTTCTCTCTCTTAGCTTCATACA
>NW_006238941.1:3291347-3293990 GCF_000226075.1 Solanum tuberosum | reverse complement strand
TTACAGCAGCCATTAAATACCATTAGGGTTCTTGAATATTAGGGAGTTCAAGCTATTGGAAGGTATAATTTAAGACAAGTTAAGGAGGACACCCTTTACCTTGAAGAATCCAAGTCTTAGAAAGTGATAGTTCTGTTCAGCAAGATAAGCTACTGCAATTTTCTCCCTCTTGTGCTTGATTTAATTAGGACACTTGGTATGTGTTAGTGAGTTCGAAATTGTTACTTTTACATGGTGTAATATTGGAGAGGATGTTCTGGTGATTAGTGCATGTTGGGACAGTCATGGAGGGGAGTCCTCTTTAACTTCAGTAATGAGCTTGTTTTAGCACCTTAAAAGTAATGTTAACTCTTCAAGTGCTGGTGATCAGAAACCATGATTCATATTTCTTCTGTTACATTATTATGTTTAAGGATTGTTTTATCTATGTTATGTTAATGGATGTGACTGGATGTAAGGGTAAGTTATGGAGACGTTAAAGGACTTAAATATTGTAGGGAGGTTTAGGGAGGACCTGATACGAAGGTTGTACAGTATATAGACATTTAGTCACACTTTTAGAATTGATATGTATTTAAGGCTATTCGATTTCCTATTTCTTTGGCATGAATCCAACACTTGCATTACAAAAAGTAAACTTTCTAAGTGCCCTTGGTAGTGATTGATCCATAGATGCAGTTCCTACTCCCTAGAGCGTTAAAGTGAGTACTCTAATATGAGTTTGTTACTAAATTTACGTGCTTACTCTACCAATCATTAGCATGCAAGGTTTAAACTTGTTTCACGTCAAAGTACCCTTGGCACGTATTTCCCTTATATAAATCAAAATGATCCTAGATTACACATGGTACATATGTTTGTATGTTGGATATACAATCTGCCCATATCATGCCAACTAGCTTCAATTATCTATATATATGTAATCTTTGTCACATGTTCATATGTTCCCTTTATTGGTTATTACTCCCATTGTGATAGACTATAATGTTACCTCACAAGATCCCTACTTGCCCTGTTGTACATTTTATATGTACTTACTTGGAATATGTATCCGTCCTTAAGTTGATTCTGCCCACGTTCTCCCTTGGTTCCACTTTCATGTATACCTTGTATTTGATATTAAATAGTGACTATCCGGCTACCATATAGAGTTCAAATCTCTTGGCTGAATGTTAAATGTCTTCATTTGATATGTTCTTCAATTGGAGATGACAAAATGTTTAACTGAGTCATATGCTCCTAAGTATTACATGTGCATGTCACATTTGATTTCGTGTGATTGTTATTATTGTAAGTACATATTCATATGTCTTCTACTACTGGTCCATAGTTTCAAATCTCAACAATGAATATGACCACCAAAACAGCAATCTCAAAAGAGATAATGATCATTAAAAGAACAATCTCTAAAGAGTTATGATTATCCAAAAAAAAATCTCGAAAGAGTTATGAACATCAAAACAACAGCCTTACATGCTCTTTATTGCAGTGGTTAGTTTTCACATGTCACTTGTCCATATTGTGTGGGTACTGCATGCTAATTGATCATATGCTATGGGAAAAAATAGTGCTCGTGGGTTATATGACTCGCATATCACTTGTTTACATGTCATATGCATCATAAACCATTTATATGTATATTACATGCCTCATAGCCTACTTGCTTAAACATTACTGGCCTTATAGCTTTTCTAGCCATGTGTCATGTGTTCACTTACTCATATTTCATAAGTGTACTTATTATTGACATGTTAGGTCACCAATCCATGCAATATAACGCACTTGATCAATGTGATTTGTGTTCCGTAGTTCATATTTCATATAGTCTACTTGCTTACGTAAATAATATATTTTGTAGCTTTAGTACTCATGCATCATGTGCTCATCTAGTCCATTTCCTACATTCCTTATAGTTCATTCACTCACACGCTACCCTATGAACCATATGCGTGCGTACACCATATATTTCTATAGCTTAATATGCCCGTATATTATGCGGTCCCGTCTGTGCTAATCTGCCTATGTGTCATACCCAATGTGACTTATTTATTTGTACACTATTCCCTATGTTATTATTGACTTGAGTTTTGAACATTTTTGGAAAACATTTCCTTGTATCATTATGTAGTGAAGATTTTGACCAGAAAAGGTTGGGCATTATATATAAATTTTATCACAACCATAGATAAATAACTTAGCATAATGCCTTAATCGAAGGTGCGACATAAAACTTTAGATTTTATATTAACAACTATGCGTTCTTATAAGTCTCACCTCTGAAAAAGCGTCAATGAGATAAAAGAAAAGGGAAAGTAGAGCCCCGATATGTTAGGCCTTTGATTTTGTGTTCGTGAAGTATTGTGGAAGGAATAGAATATAACATAAGATAATTGGGAATATGGTAGAGATCCTAAGTACCCCTCCTCATTCTAAACATCAACATAAGGATCTGAGATCATGTGGTCCCTTTATATAATCATGAATCCTACTAACATTTGTTCATTTGATATGTCATTTGCATGTCTTCTGTTTAGGTATATTAAAGTTCTTATTTGTATGAGTTCTACTTGTGTATATTCAGTGAATTACATGGTCAAGAAAGGGGTTTAATTTGTCATATTCATATTTCATGAACCATATCTA
>NW_006238941.1:3276962-3291103 GCF_000226075.1 Solanum tuberosum | reverse complement strand
ACCCCGTATTCTACGTGTATTAGTTCTATTTATATGATGCTTATAAATTTCCTTGTGGTATAGTTATGGACTCGTTTTCTTATGTGACTAGTGACAATATAATAGGCTTAAAGTGAACTGTTTGTGGATTTTGATGCGACCCGATTAAGTTGACGTTGATGGAAGTATTTAAACTTGAGATCGTAAGTTGGTATTTTAGTCTAAAGTTTAAAGTGACATAGTGTATATAAGTTTTAAGTTAAGTTAAAGGTATTAAGGTCTAGAAATGGAATAAAATATTGAGGTGCTTGCTTGACTTAACTAAGGTAGTAGGTGACAAGTATGTGCATCACCTACTTTGACTTATTGAGCAGCCCAAATGACCAAGTAGGTGCATTACCTACTAAGACTCTTTTGACCATGTTATTGGGCCAAGTACACTACACCTACTTGCATTAATCTGGCCCAAGTTGAATAGAAGAATAAGGGGAAAATGGACAGCCAAGGCCCAATCTTTCCAAGCCCACAAGAAATAATTTGAATGGAAAAGTAGGTGCATGACCTACTTAAATGTGTGGTGATTATTGCATGTTGGGACGACCATGGAGGGGAGTCCTCTTTAACTTCAGTCATGAGCTTGTTTGAGCACCTTAAAAGTAATGTTAACTCTTCAAGTGATGGTGATCAGAAACCATGATTCATATTTCTTCTGTTACATTATTATGTTTAAGGATTGTTTTATGTATGTTATGATAAGGGATGTAACTGTATGTGCGGGTAAGTTATGGAGACGTTAAAGGACTTAAATATTGCAAGGAGGTTTGGGAAGGACTTGACACGAAGGTTGTACAGTATATATACGCGATTTAAGGGAAAGGGAAGGAAAGAAGACATTGACTAGATAAATTGCATGCTTACTGCGTGGTTATTATTTGGTCAGATCAAGTAGCTCAAATTGATTGATTAGCTACTAATACTAGTCTTACAACTTATTTTACTGTAGATTAGTAATCTTAAGAGAAGGAGCTTAAGTCATACTTTTTGAATTGTATAGCAAGGTATGTAAGGCTATTCGATTTCCTATTTCTTTGGCATGAATCCAACACTTGCATTACAAAAAGTAAACTTTCTAAGTGCCCTTGGTAGTGACTGATCCATAGGTGCAGTTCCTACTCCCTCGAGCATTAAAGTGAGTACTCTAATATGAGTTTGTTACTAAATGTACATGCTTACTAGACCAAGTATTAGTATGCAAAGTTTAAACTTGTTTCACGTCAAAGTACCCTTGGCACGTATTTCCCTTATATAAATCAAAATGACCCTAGATTACACATGGTACATATGTTTGTATGTTGGATATACAATCTGCCCATATCATGCCAACTAGCTTCAATTATCTATATATATATGTCATCTTGGCTGAATGTTAAATGTCTTCACTTGATATATGCTTCAATTTGAGATGTCAAAATGCTTAACTGAGTCATATGCTCCTAAGTATTGCATGTGCATGTCACATTTGCTTCCCGTTTGATAACAACATGGATAGCATGGATCGTGTAAAAGCATTAGAGGAGCTTGATGGACATAAAATCAAGAAGTATAATGTATGGAAGGTCCATATAAGTGCAGAAAAAGAAGAAAGAGGCCATTTGTGCAAATGGTCATCTGATAATTTCAATAATTCACAAAAGAAGACAACCAAACAAGGCCCTTACCTCATTAAGGGTAAAATTGTCAAAGAAGTGTCTTCTTTACTTTAATTTCAAGAATTCACAAAAAAAGTCAACCAAACAAGGCCCTTACCTCATTAAGGGTAAAATTGTCAAATAAGTGTCTTCTTTATTTTATTAGTATAAATAGTAGTCTCTTTATTTTTGAAGATTTTGTCTATATGGATTTTGAATGTGAAATGAACAAACTCTTTCAAGAGTGTAGTTCAAGGGTGGAATCCCTTTAGGATAGCCTAGCTTAGTGTAGCTTAATCTAGATTAGTGATGGGTGGATTCTCATTGTTGACTTAGGACTTCTTTAACCTTGATTTCACTTGAGATTGCTCATTTGTGGTTTTCAATTTGAGTTTTTTTTCGAATTCAAGTTTCTCTTCTTCCTTGGTTGATTGTTTATTCAATTGCCTTTCTTTCTTCTCGTCTCATCTCTTATTTCTCATCTATCTTACTTTTGTGTTGTTTCATTCCCCATTTGATTTCAATTGGTTTCATCCCCAATTGGAACCCTTGTCATTTGGTATCAAGAGCCTATGTTTAGATTTGTTCTTACAAATCTAGTCTTGGTTTAAAAAAAAAAGAGTCCAAAAAAATCGTCAAAAAAAATAATCTAAACTTTTTTAAATTTTGATTTGTTATTTTTGACAGTAGATCCTTGTTCCCTAGTGTTTTTTTTAGTCTAGGTTTCAATTTTTTTTCAGTTTGGAGTTGTAGAAGTGAAGTTACCATTGAAGGATTTCAAGTTTTTCAAAACTTTTCAAAATTTTGAAAGTGGGTCTTTTGATTGAGGCGAAATTGGAGGTTAATAATTAGTGGGCTTTGTTCTCTTAGTTGAAGGGAAGAAGATCCTAAATTTTTAGCCAATTTTGAGTTGATTTGAGTGTATTGGGGTTTAGTGTGTGTTCTTGGTGTTCTATGTGTTCTTGGTGTCTTCAAGTTGTTCTTGAAGAAGAAGAAAGAAGAAAGTACATTTGATCCAACTTTTCAAGTCAAAGTTGGTCAAAAGTTTTTTTTTGGGTCCATTAGTGGAATTTTGAAAAAAATAAAAAGCAAATTCGAAAAAAAAATTGAATTTCAAAAAAAAAAAAAACCACGTGGACTGCCACATCAGCAATCAGCTGCCAACACAGCAGCCACTTCAGCGCCAGCTCAGTGCCACAACAGCAGCTCACTGCCAGGCCATCCCAGATGCGCCACGTGGCGCGTGTGGCTCAGATTCAGAGAGGAAAATGTGCAGGTTTTTGCATAAGACCCCAAAAATATTCTAAGTATGGGAAGTTTTTTGGACCAAATTTTTTTCTAAGTGTCCAAACTTCTTGATTCTTTTTCTAAGCTTTATTCCTTCAATTCCTCAACTATTTAAAAACTAATTAACATCTTTAATTACTTTTTAACTAGTTTTAATCATTAAATTATCCAATCGAAGCCTTACAAGTGAAGAACTTTTTTAAGGCTTAAAAGTTTTTCTAAGTGTCCAAATTCACTTCTTCTTCTTCTAAACTCATTTTTCTTCTAATTTTCAACTATTTAACAATTAATTAACATCTTTGAGTACTTGTTAACCAGTTTTAGTTATCAAATCATCTTCAAGAGTCACAAGAATCCACTCCACCACAAAGAATTAGTGATCTTGTGACTTGATTGGGCAAAGGTAGTTTTCTATCAACTTTGAGAAGACACTTTAGGAAGGTGAGTGTGAGATCAAATAAGAGAGGTGTGAGGAATTTTGCCACTAACCTTGTTTGCTAAGTTTTGTAGGTACCCAAGGTGATTACAAGGAAGAATGTCATCCGTAACTTCCGAATATTGTGGAGATGATATTGGTGAATACGCTTGTAGCAATATGAGCTATGAGCACGGTGAAAATGAGTTTTGTGAGGGCTATGATGGTCCTTACGAGCATGGTAATGGGGCTCTTGTTTATGATGGTGATTCTTATGAGGGATATGATGGTCCATGGGGTAATGAACAACATGGTGGTGAGAACTACTACTCCGAAGATGATTTTCAGATGAATGGAACTTATGACTCTTGTGATGATGTTGAAGGGATGAAAGAACCTTATGGTGTATATCATTGTGGAGATGAAGATTCTCATGCTACGCACCATGGTTATGATGGTGATGTGAGGTACAATTCTTTCTCTCATAGGTCTTATGAATCCTTTGAGTAGAATATATATAGAAATGGAGGTTGTGAGGTTGAATTTACTACCTTGTCTTGTGCTACTTCCTATCCTAAGAAAGAAGGCATAGATGTTTGGGTGGGACCATTTCAAAGTCGCCGTGTGGACCATAGAAGAAGTACATTCCCTACTTCTTGAAATATGCTAACTTATTCTTCTCATCCTAGTTCCAATGTTTCTTGTTCTCCGTATGGTGATGAGGTTGAAGGTAGAGGGGGAGGAACACTAAGCCATGAAGTAGTAGAGTTAAGAGAATCTTTTACAACGTTGAGGGAAGATTTTGATGATTTCTTGCGGATGTTTGAAAAGGTTACGTCTATGGTACAAAAGAGGCAAGTTATTCATCATGAAGATACGCATAAGGAGTTACCCTTGGAAGAAAAACAAGATACTCCTTGTAAGGTTGGCACTAAGGAGTTGCACATGGAAGTCAAAACACCCACTCCTTGTGCACCAAAATGGAAGTTGAACTTGAAGGGATCTTCTAACCCTTCTAAAGGAATCCTTGGCACTTGCCCTAACTCCCATAAAATTGAGAGACAAAAGATTGAGAGGAGTAAGGGTGTAAAAAGTGGCAACTCTAGAGTGGAAAAAGGAGAGGTTGGGTGGAGTGCTGTGAGAGGGTTGTCACATTTTTCTCCTAACTCATGTAACTTTACTTTCTCTAGTTGTTTGAAAATTTGTGCAGGTATCCTTGGAAGCAAGCCTAATGAGGCACCTCAAAATGTGAAGAATCATGAGGTTCTTGAAAGCTTCCAAAATGAGAAAATGTGCTCTAATGTTGATAGCCAAGGTGACGACACTTCTTCCTATGAGCTACAAGGTAACAATGCTAACGCCTACACTTCCTTGAACTTGGAACATCATTGTGTGGCTAGTAGCCCATTGAGTGTAAATAATAGCTTGTCTTTATGTGAGCATAGTGAGTCTTTACCTTGTGATGTTCTTGATAGCACTTTCTTGTGTGATGATAATATCCTTGTTGTGAGTGAGCAAGCACTAGTTGATCCTTTTGATGACCGAATTGACTCTTCTAGTAAGGTCAATTTGTGTCCACCTAGTGTTGGCATTAATGATTTGAATGAATCCTTAGACCATAGCAACATTTCTTGTTTTTCTCATGTGAATCTTGAGGTAGAATGTTTGTTAAAGGATAATCTCTTGTTTGATGATGACATGACTCTTGAGAGTGTGCATAGCGAAATGCCTTATAATGTTGGAAGTGTAGCCACTCTCAGCGGCTATCAATTGTTTGAGAATCCACTATGGTGTGATGACACACTTTCCAAAGATGGAAATCTCTTTTGTGAAGATGATAGTACATTTATTGGAGAGGGTAGTGTTAAGATGAAAGGGGACGGTTATGTGTTAAATGTTACTTCATCCTTGTGTGTTCCAATTCTTCATATGAATTGTAATTCTTTAGTATATAAAGTGGGGGCCAAACTTGGGAACAACTTGATTGAAGTTCATTTATGTGACACCTTTCTCTACTACTTGTTTGCATATGATGATGTTAGCACTTTTGAGTGGAGTACTATGATATTTGAAGCTAAGGGTGCCAACCGGGTTAATAAAGGTGTGCTTGATCCATGTTCATGGATTTCCTTTCCATTTGACCCCGGTAATGAGTTGAATTGTGGAACTTGTTTAGTGATGCTTGGTCAAGATGACAAGCACAATTTGGAGGAATTTGTTGGCACCTTTCCCTATGATGGAAAGTTCTTCTTGAGGGTTTACAATTTACTTGAAGGGCCTATGTTGTGCATGGGGAAGGGTAGTTTTCTAACCCCCTTTCTTTACTATCTCTTTGCGTATGATCTTGTTGATTGTGCATCTCATGAGGATAAGAGTTATTTGTCAAGAGAAGGGGAAGTTTATCTTAAATTCGTCATGTTGTCTTTGTGTGTTCCATCTTGTGATGTAATGAGTGCTAGAATCCTTAAACCTAGTTTTAATCTTGCATATAGGAACACCTTAGATGACCCTTATGTTCATGACACATTTCTCTACTATCTCTTGGCATATGATGAGTCTTATATTTGTCTTAAATGGGCATTGCATTTCGGTCGATACATTGAGGTCTATACTTGTTTGTATGACCCCATTATGTGGACCTATTATCATTTTGACCCCGGTGAGCGTTTGGGAGTGTTTGAGCTTGTTGTAATGTTATATTTTGGGTGGTATTATCCTTTTGAGGTGAGGAATAGCCAATTTCCTTGTTCTCTATTTGAGAGGCCATATGTGCATTGGTCATCTCATAATTTCAAGAATTTACAAAAGAAGACAACCAAACAAGGCCCTTACCTCATTAAGGGTAAAATTGTAAAAGAAGTGTCTTCTTTATTTTGTTTTCAAGAATTCACAAAAGAAGACAACCAAATAAGGCCCTTACCTCATTAAGGGTAAAATTGTAAAAGAAGTGTCTTCTTTATTTTGTTTTCAAGAATTCACAAAAGAAGACAACCAAATAAGGCCCTTACCTCATTAAGGGTAAAATTGTAAAAGAAGTGTCTTCTTTATTTTGTTTTCAAGAATTCACAAAAGAAGACAACCAAATAAGGCCCTTACCTCATTAAGGGTAAAATTGTAAAAGAAGTGTCTTCTTTATTTTGTTTTCAAGAATTCACAAAAGAAGACAACCAAATAAGGCCCTTACCTCATTAAGGGTAAAATTGTAAAAGAAGTGTCTTCTTTATTTTGTTTTCAAGAATTCACAAAAGAAGACAACCAAATAAGGCCCTTACCTCATTAAGGGTAAAATTGTAAAAGAAGTGTCTTCTTTATTTTGTTTTCAAGAATTCACAAAAGAAGTCAACCAAACAAGACCCTTACCTCATTAAGGGTAAAATTGTCAAATAAGTGTCTTTTATTTTGTTAGTATAAATAGTAGTCTCTTTTATTTTGGAAGATTTAGACTATATGGATTTTGAATGTGAAATAAACAAGCTCTTTCAAGAGTGTAGTTTAAGGGTGGAATCCCTTTAGGATAGCCTAGCTTAGTGTAGCTTAATCTAGATTAGTGATGGGTGGATTCTCATTGTTGATTTAGGACTTCTTTAGCCTTGATTTCACTTGAGATTGCTCATTTGTGGTTTTCAATTTGAGTTGTTTCTTTTCGAATTCAAGTTTCTCTTGTTCCTTGGTTGATTGTTTATTCAATTGCCTTTCTTTCTTCTCTTCTCATCTCTTATTTCTCATCTATCTTACTTTTGTGTTGTTTCATTCCCCATTTGATTTCAATTGGTTTCATCCCCAATTGGAATCCTTATCACTGTCATTGTTATTATCGTAAGTCCATATTCATATGTCTTCTATTACTAGTCCATAGTTCCAAATCTCAACAATGATTATGACCACCAAAACAGCAATCTCAAAAGAGATAATGATCATCAAAAGAACAATCTCTAAAGAGTTATGATTATCCAAAAACAATCTAGAAAGAGTTATGAACATCAAAACAACAATCTCAAAGATAAAGAATTTAAGTGAAGCTATCTGTATAATTATGGGTGGCAGCCTAGGGACAAATGCCTAGCATGGGTCGATCCCAATTGGTATAGAAGGGTGAAAGTTCAGGGGCGAAAGCCTAGCATGGGCCGATCCCAATTGGTATAAGAGGGTGGCAGCTAAGCGGCGAAAGCCTAGCATAGGCCGATCCCAATTTGTGGAATTCTGAGGACAGCATCTCAGGGGTTAAAATGCCTAGCATGGGTCATCCTCTTCTACCACTATTCACCTGGTCATTTGTATCATATGTCTTATAAATATTATAATGCAAAAGAAAAGTAAAGAAAAGAATGTAACATACACGATTCCACAAGTATAACCAAAGGTGGTCTCTAATCCTTATTTATTGATATTTGGTTTCACTTGAGCTCTCATTTTACATATGGTTGTATTATGCCTTACATATTCAGTACATTCTTTCGTAGTGACGTCCGTTATTGGGATTGCTCCATTTCATGCTGCATGTACATATACTCAACTAGTAAATCTCCCCAATAGAAGCACATGATACTCAGTGATTGTTGGTGAGCTTCAAGTTAATTCGGGGCTTTGGCGAGTCCTTACTATGTGTATTTTCATAGTGGTATAGTCATGGGTTCCAGTAGAGGCTTTGTGGACATTGTAAAGCTATCATCTGTATTTATAGTTTCACTTGTCACATGTATCGGTTTTGCAAGTCAACATGTGTTGTATATGAAGCTTCTCATCAGTAAATCTATCTGCATAGTAGTTCACTTTCTCATCATAGGTCACTTGTAAAACATGTGTACATATGTTACTTGTCTGCCTCACCTAGGGTTGGGGTGTGACAAAAGTGGTATCAGAGCAGTTCGTCCTAAGAAGTCTACAAATCCGTGTTTAGTAGAGCCTTACTTATGAATGATTTGTGTGCCACATTTATAATTAGGGGGCTGCTTGGACATTTAGGAAATGTTACCTTCCTTCATAATCCAGATCGTGCGATAGAGCGAAGTTAAGAAGTCAATTTCCACTTGTACTTGATCATGCTATTCATATTATGCTTATGATGGTTATGGTTAATGATAGCTAAAATTTCAATATGCAACCTATATAGAAAAGGATCTGAAGTTATCAAATTTAGACTAGATTGAGCTCATTTTATTCGACCGTCCCACTCCATGAGGTATGTAAAGACTTTTATGTTATTTGCATTTTAAGTTACATTTGTACCATTGTATCACGTTGGTTCAATTGAGAAAGATATAGTATGGTTATCCATATGCTTAAAAAATGATTGGTTACCTGTTTACATATATGAGTTGTAGCATTTCCAGGCACACCTTCTTAGGAGGATGTAACCAACTCTTGAGTTCCTATATGTCCTCCATACTTATAGGATCTATTCCTATAGAGGACACTTGTTCTTAGTCTGTGATATCCATATAATTTTCAGCGTTACACATGTTCTCGAAATTGTTGATGTTGAACCAGTTTCTTTTAGTTGGAAGAAGGCAGTGGCACAATTTGATAGGTGGATGTATCAGTGCAATAGTGTTACTAGAGATACCCCTAAATTGGCTGACAAGTCCGAAATTCTCACCATATATCATCCCGAGTATGTTAATATTTTGGCTTTTATATGGTATGTGCCAAACAACCTCGAATAAGTACTAATAACATTTGTATTCTTTTACATGGTTATAAAACTTAGGGATATGTGTGCCAATTGCTGAAAATGATATATGTATGGTAGTTCCTTTTATGATCTATGTTTTGGCTACAGAGAATTAGGAGGTGATTAAAGGGCTAACAAAAGGAAAATTGATTGGGTAGACCTAAGTTTTGATTAGTCAGGTTGTACATAGTGGGATTAGAGTACATGAAGCTACTAGTTTTGATCAAAGGTACTTGTTAGATAGGAAGCATGTGAGAATGAAGCTTGAATTACACAGGCCAATATGTACGTAGAGCTTCTTGTTAGAAAGAGATGGGATATGTCAAATTCTCTAAACATAAGAGTAGGGGTGATATGGGGATGTTATAGAAGGAGTGATATAGGTGATTATGAAAGAGAGGTTGCTAAGTCTATGAGGCAATAAAAAGGTATCAACTCTTTAATCCTAACGAATTATAATGGCGCACTCGGGAACAATTTTGTGAACCTTTGTTAGACAGAGAAGTCATTTTAGTGTTGATTCAAGTCTTGATATTTGGTCCTGATAACAACAAGAAAAAAAGAGGGGAATAGAAAGGTTACCTAGATAGAAGATAGCCTAGTTCATCCACATCATTAGTACAAAAGAGAACTAGAGCATTATACACATGTATAGACTTCCATCAAATTGAATACAGCTACTACAGGGTTCATTTAATACATGCCTGCAGTAATTCGTCAGTCATAGTATAGTTAAGGGAGAGGAAAAATTGATCATATGCTAGTTGTTATTATTTGCTATCTTGCATGGGAAAAGAGTCGGAGCACCCTCACTTGTTTTGTTTTTATTTTAAAAAATCTATTAATAAGACCAGACCTGTCTAGTTAAAGCCCAAATGGGCTAACTCTAAGATTTTATAAATCATGATGTAACTTTATAGGTACCTGACATTTATATGTTATTACAATTCATGTTTTATGGTGCATTCAAGCTTCACTATTTATTTTCTATTTCGACCTTCAAAGGGCACCAGGCATTCAGCGTGATATAACACAAGCTAGTAATGAAGGCAAAGTTCACATCGGCCTCCTACTCTAAAAGATGAACTATTGAGGATTTTCTTGTTCTATCTTGACTGTAGTATTTATATTGACCTAGATGGAGCCAAGTCCCAATAGCAGAACACCTATAAGAATTCTTCGGAAATTGAAGAGAGTAGATGGGGAAATCAATTGTATGTGCTTTGAGGTGAGTAAGGAATATGAGCAGAACTATCCCATCCGTGACTCAACGCTTAAGACAGTGTATTTGCCCTATTATGGTAGAGTGGTTCTATATGATATCTCCTAATTTCCAAAGATGGTTTGTTATATAATTATACATGATGCATGTTCTATAACTTATCTATTTGTATGTCATTTGCCCTTGGGGGATTACCTTCTCACAGGTTACCTAATGTCATAGAATGCTTGCATGCAAGTGTTGTCCGCTTCAGAGCACCATTGTTTATTGTTATATGTTTTCATAGGACCTTTTCCCTACATGTTATTTATTGCACTGGTTACTTTCTTCATGTTACCTGTCCATATTGTGTGGGTACTGCAGACTAATGGATTATATGACCATTTATATATATTTTAGATGCCTCGTACCCTACTTGCTTAAACATTAAAGGCCTTATAGCTTTTCTGGACATGTGTCATGTGCTCACTTTCTCATATTTCATATGTGTACTTATTGACATGTTAGTCCACCTATCCATGCGAAACACACTTGCTCAATGTGATTTGTGTTATGTAGTTCATTTTATTTTATGTCTACCTGTCTTATAGTCTACTTGCTTACATATTATATATTTGTAGCTTTAGTACTCATGCATCATGTGCTCATCTAGTCCATTTCCTACATGCCCTGTAGTTCTTTCGCTCTTAGGAATATTAAATTCTTTATTTGTACGAGTTCTACTTGTGTATCCTCAATGAATTACATGGTCAAGAAAGGGGTTTGCTTTGCCATATTCTTTTTTCATGAACCATATCTATTGAAGACGTCATGTGAGACTTGTCTATGCGTGTTTTAGGTTAGTCTATATCTTTGGGATAGTCCTATTTACAAAGGAAACTCTCGCAAATCTCCAAATGAATTTTCAAGGTTAACCAAACTATCAGCTTAACCTATCATTCGAGGACGAATGATCATAAGGGGGGGAAGATGTAACACCCCGTATTCTACGTGTATTAGTTCTATTTATATGATGCCTATAAATTGCCTTGTGGTATAGTTATGGACTAGGTTTCCTATGCGACTAGTGACAATATAGTAGGTTTATAGTGAACTATCTTTGTATTTTGATACGACCTGATTAAGTTGACATCGATGGAAGTATTTAAACTTGAGATCATAAGGTGGTATTTGAGTCAAGTTTAAAGTGACATAGTGTATATAAGTTTTAAGTTAAGTTAAAGGTATTAAGGTCTAGAAATGGAATAAAATATTGAGGTGCTTACTTGACTTAACTAAGGTAGTAGGTGACAAGTAGGTGCATCACCTACTTTGACTTTTTGACCAGTCCAAAGGACCAAGTAGGTGCATCACCTACTATGACTCTTTTGACCATGTTATTGGGCCAAGTACACTACACCTACTTGCATTAATCTGGCCCAAGTTGAATTGAAGAATAAGAGGAAAATGGACAACCAAGGCCCAATCTTTCCAAGCCCACAAGAAATAATTTGAATGGAAAAGTAGGTGCATCACCTACTTAAATGTGTGGACTAAATTAAAGACACATGTTGGCTGCAAATGAAGTACAAGAAAGGTGGCAAAAGAGAACCTATTAAGGCCAAAAATCTTATACAAATATCTCATTTTCCTCTTATCCAAATTTTAAGCTCTCAAGTTCATATATTTCTCTCTTTCAAGATGAAACAGCCACCCAATATTTCCACTAGGGTTCTAACTATTTTTCATGTTGTTTCTTCCAAAGAAGCCATAAGATAACCTTCTCTCCTCTATTGTTTCAAGTATATTGGATAGTTCTTCAAGGGGAGTGAATTAGAGATACTTGTATGTGTTGGCAGCCAAGGTTCTGCCACTCTCTTCCAAAGATTAAAAGAAGGTTACAAAAACAGTAATTGAAGGAGAATAACAGATTTAGATAACCAAGGTAAGGGCACTGCCACAACCTGTAATTATTAGTTTATTTGAGAATTCTAGACTTACTTGTTTATTGCAACTCGTGTGATGGTGATTGAAAACCATAAATTCAAGTCTTTTGATTATTTTGAGTGTTGAGGACTGCTATTGTATTGATTTGTTTATGGGAGGTCATGGATGTACTTAGAGAATGATTCCAAAAAGTTATGGGGGACAAATTTATAAGCTATGGTGATGCACCATTAAATTAAAGTTTTGGTAAGCTCATAACCTCTCTTACACATGGTAAACATATGTTGGATATACAATCTGCCCATATCTTGCCGACTTGGTTCAATTGTCTATT
This sequence comes from Solanum tuberosum, assembly GCF_000226075.1. NCBI lineage: Eukaryota > Viridiplantae > Streptophyta > Magnoliopsida > Solanales > Solanaceae > Solanum > Solanum tuberosum. The sequence goes on along the minus strand of NW_006238941.1, from coordinate 3,278,581 downwards.
CCGTCTATATATGTCATCTTTTCACATGTTCATATGTTCCCTTATTGGTTATTACTCCCATAGTGTTAGACTATAATATTACCTCACAAGATCCCTACTTGCTCTATTGTACATTTTATATGTACTTACTTGGAATATTTATTCGTCCTTAAGTTGAATCTTCCCACGTTCTCCCTTGGTTCCACGTTCATGTATACCTTGTATTTGATATTAGTTAGTGAGTATTTGGCTATCATATAGAGTTCAAATCTCTTGGCTGAATGTTAAATGTCTTCACTTGATATGTGCTTTAATTTGAGATGTCAAAATGCTTACTGAGTCATATAAGCTCCTAAGTATTGCGTTGGAGTCACATTTACTTCCCATGTCATTGTTATTATCGTAAGTCCATATTCATCATGTCTTCTGCTACTGGTCCATAGTTCCAAATCTCAACAATGATTATGACCACCAAAACAGCAATCTCAAAAAGAGTTATGATCATCAAAACAACAATCTCAAAAGAGTTATGAACATCAAAACAACAATCTTAAAGATTAAAGAGTCTAAGTGAAGCAATCTATATAATTAAGGGTGGCAGTTCAGGGGCGAAAGCCTAGCATGAGCCGATCCCAATTGGTATAAGAGGGTGGCAGCTCAGCGGTGAAAGCCTAGCATGGGCCGATCCCAATTTGTGGAATTATGAGGACAGCATCTCAGGGGTTAAATTGCCTAGCATGGGTCATCCTCTTCTACCACTGATCAGCTAGTCATTTGTATCATCATATGTCTTATAAATATTATAATGTGCAGAAAATTAAGAAAAGAATGTAACATACATGATTCCACAAGTATAAGCAGAGTGGTCTCTAATCTTTATCTATTGGTATTTGGTTTCACTTGAGCGCTCATTTTACATAATGGTTGTATTATGCCTTACATATTCAGTACATTCTTTCGTACTGACATCCCTCAACTAATAGATCTCTCCAATAGAAGCACATGATACTTAGCGATTGTTGGTGAGCTCCAGGTTGATTCGGGGCTTTGCCGAGTCTTTACTATGCGTATATTCATAGTGGTATAGTCATGGATTCACTTGTCACATGTATCGGTTTAGCTAGTCAACATGTGTTGTATATGAAGCTTCTCATTAGTAAATCTATCTTCATAGTAGTTAACTTTCTCATCATAGGTCACTTGTAAAGCATGTGTACATATATATGTAGCTTATGTAAAAATATTATGGAGGAACCAAGAAGTAGAAGAAGTTACATGGGAAGCGGAAGAAGCAATGAAATTGAAGTATCCTCATCTCTTCCAAACCGATGTGAAAGATTAAAAATGTTGAGTTGAGGCGTTAACAAGTAAGTATAAGTCTATATTTTCAATGTGATTAACAGTAGTACTAACTTAGGCTTGAACTTGTTTGGGCTGGATAACCGTGCTAACATTCGAGGACGAATGTTTTAAGGGGGGAAGGATGTAACATCTCGTATTATGCATATGCTTATTTTATTCTTGTGATACTTGACATAGCCTTATAATATAGGTGAGGGACCATGTTTCTTATATGATTACCGTTGGTTTAAACTAGCTTGGTAGGTGATGTGATGCCTTGCACGTTGCAGCATGTGTAC
>NW_006238941.1:3264493-3276455 GCF_000226075.1 Solanum tuberosum | reverse complement strand
AAGTAGGTGCATCACCTACTTGACCAATTAGTGGCTGAAAATGGACCAAAAAAGGGAGGTTCTAGAGGATATTCTTAAAGGTGAAGAAAGCTCAATATAAGATATATTGGTTGCTATTCTCACTCATTTTTAACACACAATATTGAGAATTAACTCCAGCTCTCTCTCTCTCTTTTCTCTTAAGGATTACAGCAGCCTGAAAGTTCCTTCTAGGGTTCTTGAAGAAATCTTTATATTTGCAAACCAAGGTAAGAAAAAAAAGTATGGATTTAGCTTAATTCTCCCATGGAAGACTAGAAAACATGTTATTCATGCTCAATTATAAGTAGAAGGCAGAAGTTTCCACAAGCTACTGCTCATTTTCCTTAATTATTAAGATACTTTTCTCTTCTTCTTTGGTTTAAGTGTGAAGGGAAGTTGAGGTTCTAGAGGAATTCAAGTTATAAGGAGAAGTTGCAGAAATTGAGGTAAGGTGACTGCTCCATTTTCTTCCTCCTTATGTATGAGTTTGAGTGAGGAATTATGGGAGTGCTGTCATAAAAAACTCAAGGGGATGGTGAGTTCAATAATTGGTTCTATGATAAAGAATATTTGAGGCTGTTTTATGTGTATTGTTGTTGGTGCAGCTTGGGTAATCTTGGAAAAGGATGTATAATGTGTATTGGGTAGAGAAGGAGGGTGTGCTGATGCACATTATTTTAAGGGCTATTTGGGCTCATTACCAGTCAAAGTTAGTTACTGTTTTACGAGGCTCAGGTATGATAGCTGCTAATATTATTAGTTTATAATGACTTACAGATTAACACCTAAAAGGGGAGGCTGAATCGTGATAGTTATATTGGTCAGAGAATAAGGTATGTAAGGCAATTCGATTCAAAATTCTTCGGCATGAAATATGATCCTTACAATTAATATCAATAAGTGAATTTCCTAAGTTTTATTCCTAGTAAAGGAAACATAGTGGCAACATACGAAATAGTTGACAATATTTCCCCCTCTCCTTAGTGTATAGTAATTACTTCTATTATATTTTCACTACTCTATACTTGTGTTAATTATCCCTCCTATGTGCTGGTATAGAAATGGTATTTGCAAAAGAAAGTTTGGTGAATCCTCCTCTTAGTCAGTTGAAGTCAATTGTGTCAGTTAAGCTCACAAGTAATGCATTGATGTACATAGCTCCTTATGTCATTGTTACTGCCTTGAAGTATTATTTTCATGTCTTCTACTACTGGTCCATAGTTCCAAATATAAAAAATGATTATGACCACCAAAACAACAATCTCAAAGATTAAAGAATCTAATTGAAGCAATCTGTATAATTAAGGGTGGCAGCTCAAGGGAAAAAGCCTAGCATGGGACGATCCCAATTGGTATAGAAGGGTGGCAGTTCAGGGGCGAAAGCCTAGCATGGGCCGATCCCAATTTGTGTAATTATGAGGACCGCATCCCAGGGGTTAAAATGCCTAGCATGAGTCATCCTCTTCTACCACTGATCAGCTGGTCATTCGTATCATGCCACACACAGAAAGTTAAAGACAAGAATGTAACATACATGATCCCACAAGAGTTAACAAAGGTGGTCTTCTGTTCTGATTTATGCACATATATTGATACTTGGTTTAATTCGAACTCTTATTTTATATATGTTATTGCCTTACATATTCAGTACATTTTCTCGTACTCACGTCCCTCACATGGGACACTGCATTTCATGTTGCAGGCACATGTACTTCAGCTAGTAGACCTCCTCGGTAGGAGCACACGACACTCAACTACTTTTGGTGAGTTCCAGATTGATTCGGAGCTTTACTGAGTCCTTGGTAGATTCATTTTGGTATTGTATCGTAGTTAAGAGTAAGGCGGGATCTGTCCCGACCTACTCTAAGGTTTTTGTATCTTTTAAAGGCCTTGTAGACTTACGTATATGGTTCAGTTGCGTCTTAACAAGCTGTGTCCTCAACGGCCAAGTCTTGTATATACGTTTTGGGCCTACTTATGTTGGTTCGTATCGCTGCATCCTATGTGAACTTGTCACAAGATTGTCATAATTATATGCATAGTAAGCACAGGTTACATGTTGGTTCTCTCGGGCCTAAGAATTTGAGACGTGACAAAAGTGGTATCAGAGCAGGTCATCCTAGGGAGTCTACAAAGCCGTGTCTGTGTAAAGTCTTGTTTATGGATGTGTTGTGCAGCACATTTATAAACAGGAGGCTACGGGACATGTAGGAGTTGTCTCCTTTCTTTCATTTCTTAGTTCGTGCGATAGAACCAGTGTTGTAGGCGAATCATATCTAATTTCTAAATTGTTTTACTATAGCAAGGATGCCGGTTACGAGAAGGAGCAAAAGTACTGGTAACGGAGTAGATGTGGCTGCCCAAGAAGGGACCAGCCAACCACCACCTAGTCAAGTTGTTTAAGGTGAGGCTCAAGATGACTCTCTCTCACAAACTTCCCCGACCCCTCCATCTCCAGAAGATCTAAGGAGGGAAGCTGCACCTCAAGAACCCCTATTAATGTTACCGAGCAAGATTTGAGGAATGCGGTCCAATTATTGACTCATATAGTTGCTGGCCACGACCAAAGGCAAGAAGGTCCAGTTGCTGGTACTAGTGGTGTAGATAGAGTAGCTGGCACGCGGATATGTGATTTCCTTAATTTGGACCCTCCATCATTCACCGGGTCAGATCCTAATGAAGATCCACAAGACTTAATTTGCTTCCGATTTCCATGGTACCTAGCAATAAGAAAGACTCAACAAAAACAATAAACAACAATGTTAGCATTAGTAAAAATGAACTCACAACTACTCTTGTTTACACACCTTTGATTGCCTCTCGAATTGGCGCGGCTAATGTTGAAGATTAAATACTTGGTTGATCACAAGGTTTCAATTTCCACTGTTGGCCGGAGTGGATTTTTGTTTCAAGAAAACACGGACGACTCGATTTAAGCAAATAGACTTGAATCAAGAAGTTAACTACAAAGTAAAAACGAATAAAAGCACACAAAGAAAAGGCACTAACAAAGAAGTGAATTCAATAAACAATAGTCAACAAGTAGAGTAGTTACGAGTTGAAAATCAGTTTAGGATTCTTGACAACAAACTAGAAACAAAAGAAAGGAAACTAAGAATTAGAACCTGAGATTAGAAAAGGTCATAACATACATTTCACATCTCCAAATGGCATGTTTTCTTCCCCAAACGTAAATTTCAGCTCGCCAACTTGAAGATTGACTCGCCAAACTTGACAATCGGCGATCTGAGTGGAAGTTCGGCGCTATGCCGAGTGATTCGGCGACCAGGGCTTAGCTCGCAAAAATTTCCAGTAGACCCCTCCAAAACAAGGTCAACTCGGCGACCTAGTTGCCCAAAGGGCGAGGTGCCAAGTGGACTAGGTGAGCCAAGTCGGGGATTGCCCAATGGCCCAAAGCTGCACTTGCAAAGCTTCGAAAATTGACCTGCTGTGCTCCCCCTGCACTTGGGAATTTAGTATTTACCCCTTTTTGGTAAATCCCCCTTTTACAAACACTTTTACACTATCTCTTTCTTCCTTTTTGGATCAAACTCTTACTTTCCAAATATTCCCTTCTTGAAGATTTGAATATTCTTCAAGAAATTCAAGAACACTATGAAGACCCAAAATAAAACCCCGAAGATTTTTAGCTCAAAATTTCACTAAACTTTAGGTGAATGCTCTCCTTGATATAGGGAACAAACCCAAATACTTTTTAGCACTCAATTATTTGCCAAAACTTCAAGATTTCAAAACCCACTTCGTCTTCTTCAAAGCTTCTTCAACCAACAATAGTGGAAACTTCAATAGTGAACCAAACTTCACCAAATCTCAGATCCAAACTCAAATAAGGTTAGGGAATACTAGTCTAACCTTAGAAACTTCAAATAAAACACCAATCAACAAACCCATTTTCAGAAATTTCACAAAAACATTTTTGAACAGTATTTTTTTTTGTAACAACCCAAGTCTAGAATTCGTAGGAACGATTCTAAGCCTTGCTCTAATACCAAATGATACGATTCTCATAAGAAGAATCACATTAAACAGCGGAAAACAAGGAAGATAGAAGAAGAGACACTAGATAAGAAACAATTGGCAACTAAAGGATGTATTAAATCCAATAACCTCCAATCTAGATCCTAACAAGCACCTAATCCGGATAAATAAAAATAGACACAACAAGAGGAAACAAAGAGCAACCTAAGGGTATGTTAAACCCAAGGACCTCACCTCGTTAATCCAACAAGAAGCACCTAACTCTTACGAAGATCTCAAGGGAATCGATATCCCAAGAAACCCCCGTTTCTAAACAAGAATCAACAAAATCTTTACCAAGCTTTCAAACACTCACACAAGGAGTTTTAGGTTTACAACCACAATATTCAAATCAGTCTAACCTTAAAATGAACCCCTAAAGGCCTATTTAAAGATTTAGGACTTATAAAAAAAAAAGGTTTTAGGACTAATTACATAGATGGGCCCAAAAATGACCCAAAAATGGGACAATGGGTGAGCCAAGTCGGGGTCGCCAAATGGCTCGGTGATCCACCAAATGGGTTCGGCGAGAACCCTTCTCATTGGCTTCTCCTTGGATGGCTTGCTGTAACTTTCGGCGGTCGGGGGTTTAAAGGGCGATGCGCCGAATGTCCTCCATGCTCGCCGAATAGGCAGCCTTTCTCTGCAGCTCATTGGATCAGTCGGCGATCCTGGAACCCTCGCCAAAGGGGTTCGGCGAATCGCCAAAGTGGCTGGCACCTTGCCGAATGGAGCAACACTTTTCCTTTACTCCTCCTTGCCTCGTTGGACCTCCCACTCTCCAAGCTATCATCCACATAGGGTGTTGTCAGCTGGGAGCTCCTTTAAAGCGCATTTCCCTAACCCATGAACCTCCATCCTTGAGAATGATCCATCAATACGTTGAAACTTGTGAATGAATGGTTTGGGGGCAATCTGTATAGCATCATATTGTGATTAAGGAACCTCAAGTCGGTGGCACTAATGAGAATGTTGATCATCTGATTTGGAGTGTTTCTTTGAGCATATCTATTGAGGAAGATCCAATTGCTTACTTTGCTCATAGAGATCATGTGCTTGAAAATGCTTCGAAAAATGATGTCTTTCTGAGGGTGAACTTGCATGTTTTAATTCTTCCCTATCATTCCCTCTTTAAGTACAATATCTTATTTGAAGATGATGAAATCACTCCTAGTGATGTACCTAGTGGTGTGAATCTTGAGAGCAGTATAGTTCTTGATAGCTATACTTGTTATAGTAACCCACTATGGTGTGAGGCTTTCCCTCCCAAAGATAGAAATCTCTTCTTGGAAGATGAGAGTACTCTTGTGGAGAAGGAATGTGCTGAGGAGGAAGGAGGTGTGTGTTTTCCCGTTACTTCTTCTTCTTGGTGTGTTTCAGTCCTTGATAGTATGACCAATGCTTTTGAGACTATTGGTAGTCATACAAATGAAAACACCCTAAAAGAGGTTGATTTACGAGACACCTTTCTCTATTACTTGTTTACATATGATGGTGCTCATGCTGTTGAGTGGAATATGTTGTTTGAAGGAAAGAGTGCCAACCTGGTAAATGGATGTGCACTTGATCCTAGTACGTGCTTTCCTTTCCATTTGACCCCAGTAGTGAGCTGAATTATAGAATTCATGTGGAAATGCTTGATCAAAATGGAAGGCATAAGGTGGGCGACATTGTTGATTCCTTTCCCTATACATGAAAGCTCTTCTTGAGGTTTTACCATCCACTTGAAGGGCCTACATTGTGTGTGGGGAAGGATAGCTTCCTAGACCCCTCTTCTTTTTCTTACCCTGAGTAAGATCTTGTTGACTATGCATTTTATGGGGGTAGGAGATATTTGCCAGGAGAAGGTGAAGTCATTTACTATCTCTTTGTGTATGATGAAATCCCTAGTTGGATTAAATGTGCATTGCATGTGGATCAGGGTGTCATTGTGGTCTACATCGTTGGTATGATCCAGTTCTGTGGACATCCTGCTATCCTTTTGATCTCGATGGATGCTTGAGGGTATTTGAACTAGTGGGAGTATCATCTTTTGGGAGGTATTAATTACCATCTTGATGAGAAGAATAACCATTGTCTTTGTTCTCAATTTGTGGGCTTAATAGCCATGACAATAGAGGATGCTTGGTTGTTCCTTGAGTTTGAGTCTCCTCGATTAAATGTTTTAAGTGCTAACCTTTGTACTACCCCTCATGCTAAGAGGATAAGCTTCTTGCTTATGATCTATATGGTTTTACAAGGTTTGGAATCGAGGACTCACTTTTATCTACTTGCATATTATGATACACATACTTGTGTGGGTTGCATATGATACGATTCTCACCAGAGAAACGTAGATAATATGCTGAAATCGAAAGACGGAAAGTAAATATAGATAGATAGACACACAAGAAGAAAAAAAAAAGCAACCAAAGGGTATATTAAACCCAATGACCTTGATTCGTTGATCCGACTATAGCACCTAACTCTTCGATGACCTCAAGGGAATCGATATCCCAAGCAACCAACGTTTCTAACCAAAGGCAACAAAAGCTTAACCAAGCTCTCAACATTCAAACTTGAGTTTTCAGTTTTCAACATTCAAAATAGTCTAAGTCTAAAAGGAAACCTAACCATCTATTTATAGAGTTTAGGATAAAAGACCTAAAAGTGACCTGAAAGGCAAAAGGGCGAGCTGGGTCGGGCTCGCCTAGTGACTTAGCGATGCGCTGACCTGGTAGGCGAGCAATCCTGCATTTCTTCAGCCTGGGTCACGTTCTGTAATATTAGGCGGGCTGGGGGCCACCGCCTAAGCCATTGGGTGATGCGCCAAGTGGGCCCTGCTCGCCAAAAGTCCCCTTTTCAGCAATCTTCAAGGCATGAAAGTCCTTGTTTGCCATCAACACCATCTCGAGAACCTCCATCTTCATGAATAACCCTTGCATCCTTTAAAGGTCTTGAGCTTGGCTTCTAGTAAATGGTCTTGATGTAATCCGTATTGCATCATTCTCTCCTTCTTGAAAAGAATTTGTCCTCAAATTCGACGGATCATCATCAGCAATAGTTTGGAAAGGTGACAGGTCACACACATTGAAAGTGTTGTGTATTTGATACTCCGAAGGAAGGGCAACCTTGTAGGCATTGTCGTTGAGCCTCTCAATCACTGGAAATGTTCCGTCACCTCTCGGCATCAGCTTTGTCTTGCGATTGGTAGGAAATCGCTCCTTGCGAAAGTGTACCCACACCCAATCACCTGGTTCAAACACAATCCGCTTGCAGCCTTTGTTTGCCCTTTTTGCTACATCTTGATTCTTCTTTTCCAAGCTCAGCAGCACCGTTTCATGAAGCTTTTTCATAGCTTCAGCTCGCTTACCCCCATCTAAGTTTAACACCACATCTTGAGAAAGAGGGGTGAGATCTAAAGGGGTTAGGGAGTTAAAACCATAAACCACTTCAAATGGAGACATACCAATAGGTCTATGAATAACACGATTATATGCAAACTCAACTAAAGGAAAAAATGTTCCTCCCACGAGGCCAACCTTCCATGCACAACGGCGAGAAGCATAAAACCCAAGGTCGTATTCACAACCTCAGTTTGGCCATTAGTTTGTGGGAGACACGAAGTTGAGAACAACAACTTTGTACCAAGTCTACCCCACAATTCCTTCCAAAAGTGACTAAGGAATTTTGGATCCCTATCACTTACAATGGTTTGAGGAATTCCATGCAATTTAACAACATGCTCAACAAACAAAGACGCTACATTAGGAGCATTATCACATTTATGACATGGAATGAAATGAGCCATCTTGAAAATCAATCAACAACAACAAAGATGCTATCTCTACTTCTTTTGGTCCTTGGCAGAACCAAAACAAAGTCCATTAAAATAACGAGCCTAAGTCTTTGAGGGGTGGGGGGTGGAGTGTATAAACCCCATGGGTAAGGAGGCGTGACTTAGCATGTCGACATTCAACACATTGACCACAAATTCGAATAAAATCTTTATGCATTTTAGGCCAATAGAATTGTTCCTCAAGAATTCCCCTAGTTTTCTCTATGCCAACATGACCCATTAAACCACCATTGTGTGCCTCCCTATAAAAACCCGTATCACGTATATGCTTGTTATATTCTTGTGATACTTTACATAGCCTTATATTATAAGTGAGAGACCATGATTCTTATATGATTAGTGTTGGTTTAAACTAGTTCGGAAGGTGATGTGATGCCTTGCGCGTTTCAGCATGTGTACTGCAAGTTAACTCCAACGGGAGTATTTAAAGAGACAGTAAGGTGGTAATTGAGCTTAAAGTTGAAAGTTAAGTGCTAAGTTAAAGAAAAAGGGATTAATATTTATAAAATAGAATAAAATAAGTGAGCTGCTTGCTTGACTTAACTAAGCTAGCAGGTGACAAGTAGTTGCATCACCTAATTTGACTTATTGACCAGTCCAAAGGACCAATTAGGTGTATCACCTACTTGAGCTATATGGATCTAGTTTAAAAGGCCAAGGTTTATGGATCAGATTTGGGCCTATTCTAATGGACTCATTTGAGGCCCAAACTAAGTTAAATAAAAGGAAAATGAAATTTATGCCCATTAGCCAAATCTGTCAAGGACCAATATTTAAGCCCAAGTAAAAGCAAGTAGGTGCATCACCTAGTTTGACCTTTTGAGCTGCTTGATGTTCATAAGCAGGTGCATCACCTACTTGACCAATTAGTGGCTGAAAATGAAGCTTTCTAGAGGATATTCTTAAAGTTGAAGAAAACTCAATGTAAGATATATTGGCTACTATTCTCACTCATTTTAACACACAATATTGAGGATTAACTCTAGCTGATGTAATTCTCACAAGAAGAGCTACGATCTAATGTGGAAATCAAAGACGGAAAGTAAAGATAAATAGATTGACACAAGAAAAGGATATCAAAAGTAACCTAAAGGTATATTAAACCTAAAGACCTCAATCGATTGTGTCACACCTCAAATCCCATTAGGACGGACAAGAACCCAATGCCCTAAAGGCCCGAGAGAACCAACATGTAACCTGTGCCTACTATGCATATAACTATGACAGTCTTGTGACAAGTTCACATAGGATGCAGCGATACGAACCAACATAAGTTGACCCAAAACTTATATACAAAACTTGGCCGTTGAGGCCACAACTTGTTAAGACGCAACTGAAGCATATACATAAGTCTATAAAGCCTCTAAAAGATAGAAAACCTTAGAGTAGGTCGGGACAGACCCCGCCTTACCCTTAACTACGATACAATACCAAAATGAATCTACCAAGGACTCAGTAAAGCTCCGAATCAATCTGGAGCTCATCGAAAATAGCTGAGTGTCGTGTGCTTCTACTGAGGAGGTCTACTAGCTGAAGTACCTGTGCCTGCAACATGAAATAAATCGTCCCCCGCGAGGGACGTCTGTACGAGAAAATGTACTGAATACGTAAGGCAATAACATATCTAAATAGGAGTTCAATGAAACTAAGTATCAATATATGTGTGCATAAATCAGAACAGAAGACCACCTTGGTTAACTCTTATGGGATCATGTATGTTACATTCTTGTCTTTAGCTTTCTATGTGTTATGATCTTTATAAGGCATTTAATACGAATGACCAGCTGATCAGTGGTAGAAGAGGATGACTCATGCTAGGCATTTTAACCTCTGGGATGCGGTCCTCATAATTATACAAATTGGGATCGGCCTATGCTAGGCTTTCGCCCCTGAGCTGCCACCCTTCTATACCAATTGGGATCGGCCCAAGCTAGGGTTTCGCCCCTGAGATTCCACCCTAAATTATACAAATTGCTTTACATAGATTCTTTAATCTTTGAGATTGTTGTTTTGGTGGTCATTATCATTTTTGATATTTGGGACTATGGCAGTAGTAGAAGACATGAAAATAATACTTCAAGGAAATAACAATGACATAAGGAGCTATGTAACATCAATGCATTACTTGTGAGCTTAAATGACACAATTGACTTCAACTGACTAAGAGGAGGATTCAACAAACTTGCTTTTGCAAATACCATTTCTATACCAGCACATAGGAGGATAATTACACAAGTATATAGTACTAAACATATAATGAAGTAATTCTATACACTAAGGAGAGGGGGAAAATATTGTTAGCTATTTGGAGATCATACGCTGCCACTATTTTCCTTTACTAGAAATAGAACTTAGGAAATTCACTTATTGATATTAATCTCAAGTATCAGATTTCATGCCGAAGAATATTGAATCGAATAGCCTTAGATACCTTATCCTCTGATTAATACAACTATCACGATTCAGCCTCCCTTTTCAGGTATTAATCTACAATATAAGTCATGATAAATTTAAATTAGCAGCTATCACACCGTGAGCCTCGTAAAACAGTAGCTAACTTTGACTGGTAATGAGCCCATACACCCCTTAAATAATGTGTATCAGCTCATCCTCCTTTTCTGCCCAATACACATTATATATCATTTTCCAAGATTACCCAAGCTGCACCAACAACAATACACATAAAACAGCCTCAAATATTCTTTATCATACAACCAATTATTGAACTCACCACCCCTTGAGTTCTTTTATGACAGCACACCCATAATTCCTCACTCAAACTCATACATATGAAGGAAGAAAATGGAGCAGTTACGTTACCTCAATTTCTGCAACTTCTCCTTATAACTTGAATTCCTCTAGAACTTCAACTTCCCTTCACACTTAACCCAAAGAAGAAGAGAAAAGTATCTTAATAATTAAGGAAAGTAAGCAGTAGCTTATGGAAACTTCTGCCTTCTACTTATAATTGAGCATGAATAACATATTTTCTAGTCTCCCATGGTAGAATTAAGCTAAATCCATAAGTGTTTCTCTTACCTTGGTTTGCAGATATGAGGATTTCTCCAAGAACCCTAGAAGAAACTTTAAGGTTGCTGTTTTAATTCTTAAGAGAAAAAAGAGGGAGAGCTGGAGTGAATTGTGAATTTTGTATGTTTAAATGAGTGAAAAGATCAGCTCAAATTGGGTTTATATGAAGCCTTCTTGACCATAAAAAAATAATCATCTAGAACATCCCTTTTTGGTCCATTTTCAGCCACTAATTGCTCAAGTAGGTGATGCACCTGCTTATGTACATCAAGCAGCTCAAAAGGTCAAACTAGGTGATGCACCTACTAGCTTTCACTTGGGCTTAAATATATTGGGCCTTGGCAGATTTAGCTGCTGGGCTTAAATTTCATTTTCCTTTTATTTAACTTTGTTTGGGCCTCAAGTGAGTCCATTAGCATAGGCCCAAATCTGATCCATAAACCTTGGCCTTTTTAACTAGATCCATATAGCTCAAGTAGGTGATGCACCTACTTGGTCCTTTGATTGATCAATTAGTTAAAGTAGGTGATGCACCTACTTGTCACCTACTAGCTTAGTTAAGTCAAGCAAGCAGCTCACCTATTTTAATCTATTTTCTAATTATTAATCTATTTTTCTTTAACGTAGCACTTAACTTTCAACTTTAAGCTCAATTACCACGGCACTTAACTTTACACTTTAAGCTCAATTACCACCTTCCCGTCTCGAGTTTAAATATTTACGTTGGAGTTATAACTTGCGGTACACATGCTGCAACGTGCAAGGCATCACATCACCTTCCGAGCTAGTTTAAACCAACACTAATCATATAAGAAACATGGTCCCTCACCTATACTATAAGGCTATGTCAAGTATCACAAGAACATAACAAGCATATGCATAATAGGGCTGTTACATCCTTTCCCCCTTAAAACATTCGTCCTCAAATGTTAGCATGGTTATCCCGCCCAAACAAGTTCAAGCCTAAGTATTACTATTACTCACATTAAACATATAGACTTATACTTACTTGTTAACGCCTCAACTCAACATTTT
>NW_006238941.1:3260404-3264210 GCF_000226075.1 Solanum tuberosum | reverse complement strand
AGTAGGAGTAATACGAGATGGGTCACCTACGCATTTTCGAAGCATTGAGACATGAAACACCGGATGAACTGATGAAAGCTCTTGTGGTAGCTCTAACTCATAGGCTACTTGGCCAACTCTTCGAATAATCTTATATGGCCCTATATAGCGTGGACTCAATTTTCCTTTTTTACCAAACCTCATTACCCCTTTCATCGGTGACACCTTCAAGAACACCCAATTTCCTATGGAAAATTCTAGTCCTCTCCTTCTAACAGCTGCATATGATTTATGTCGACTTTGAGCTGTTTCTAGCCGATGTTGTTATCACCTTGTACTTTTTCCATAGCTTGATGAACAAGGTCTGGCCCAAATAAGGCAGTTTCACCTGTTTCGAACCAGCCAATTGGGGATCTATATTTTTCTACCATATAAAGCTTCATAAGGTGCCATTTTAATACTTGAATGGTAGCTATTGTTATAAGCGAATTCAATAAGTGGTAGATGATCATCCCAGCTACCCTTGAAGTCTAATACACAAGATCGCAACATATCCTCAAATGTTTGAATTGTACGCTCTGCCTGACCGTCTTTCTGGGGGTGAAAGGTTGTACTTAAATTCATTGTGTTCCCAAACTCTTTTGAAATGATTTCCAAAAATTTGCAGTGAATTGAGCTCCTCTATCAGATATTATAGAGATTGGCACTCCATGTGTTTACATCCCTACTTTTTCAAAATAGGCGAAACGTTGTGGTGACTCAAAAAATAATGAATTAACTAAATTTTAAAAGAATTTTAAGAATAAATGAATTTAAAAGGAGTCGCCACCTAATTTTAGGAAAAAATAGGAAACCAATTAAATAATCTAACTAAAAGAATGTCTACGAAACCAATAGATTCTAAGTAAGGGGTTCAAGTTATTCCGAAGGAAAAGTCTTAGGCATCCTTCGAAATTCACAATTATGGTATGTTTCTTAGTTCATCTACGTTAGGTACACACAATCTGTTTTGACACCGAAGTACTCCCTCTTGTGTAAGTTCAAATGCCTTTGTTATGCCCTGTTGTACATTCTCCTTAAGCTTTAATAGGATAGGATCAGTGTACTTCTTCTCTTTCACTTCCACTACTAATGAGGATTCTGCCACATTTTGCACAACAACCCCTTCGTCTGGAGATTCAAGAAGGCGAACCCCCAAGCTAGCTAGTTGGCATAGATCCTTAGTTATTCCTTGTCTTTCCATAGACTGCCCATAAATGCTTGCCATTATTTTACGACTTAACACATCAGCTACTACATTTGCTTTCCTGGGATGAAACAAGATATCAATGTCATAATCTTTTAATAGCTCCAGCCATCTTCGCTGCCTCAGATTTAGGTCCTTTTGCTTAAAGATTTATTGCAAACTCTTGTGATCAGGGTATATGTCAACATGAACTCCATACAAGTAGTGGCGCCATATCTTCAAAGCAAAGACAACTGCTGCTAGCTCTAGATCATGGGTTGGATAATTTTTCTCATGTGGCCGCAACTGCCTTGAGCTATAAGCTATTACTTTACCATGCTGCATCAATACACAACCTAAGCCCACTCCCAAAACTTCACAATACACTGCATAGCCTTTCGTGCCTTCTGGAAGTACCAATACAGGTGTAGAAGTTAATTTATTCTTCAGTTCTTGGAAGCTTCTTTCACATTCATCACTCCACTGAAACTTAGTTTCTTTGTGTGTTAGCTTTGTTAAGGGTGCAGCAATGGAAGAGAATCCTTCAATGAACCTTCTGTAATAACTTGCCAATCCAAGAAAACTACGAATCTCCGTAGGCGTTGTAGGTCTTAGCCAGTTTTTCACGGCTTCTATCTTCTGGTTATCAACCCTTATTCCTTCATCGGATACAATATGACCTAAGAATGCCATAGATTTCAACCAGAACTCACATTTAGAGAACTTTGCATACAACTTACGATCACGAAGAATTTGTAAAACCTGCCGCAGGTGATTAATATGGTCCTCTTCCGATCTTGAATACACCAAAATGTCATCTATGAATACTATCACGAACACATCTAAAAATGGCTTGAACACCCTATTCATCAAATCCATAAAAGCTGTTGGTGCGTTTGTTAGCCCGAATGACATGACTAAAAATTCAAAATGACCATACCATGTTCGAAAAGCTGTCTTGGGTATATCTTTGTCTTTGACCCTCACTTGGTGATAACCCGACCTTAGGACGATCTTTGAAAAATACCTAGCACCTTGTAACTGATCAAAGAAATCATCAATTCTAGGGAGGGGATATTTGTTCTTAATCGTTACCTTATTCAACTGCTGGTAGTCGATACACATTCTTAACGAGCCATCTTTTTTGTGTACAATCAAAATTGGTGCCCCCCATGGGGACATACTAGGCCTTATGAATCCTTTTTCTAGTAAGTCTTTTAATTGCTCCTTTAACTCCCGTAATTCTGCCGGGGCCATTCTATATGGAGGGATGGAGATAGGTTGAGTATCTGGAATGACATCAATGCCAAACTCTACTTCTCGTTATGGGGGTAAACCTGGAAGATCTTCAGGAAATACATCAGGAAACTCATTCACTACCGGAATGGATTGAAGAGTTGGTGGCTCCGCATTTATATTTTTCACTCTCACTAGATGACATATGTATCCTTTGGACATCATCTTCTTTGCCTTAAGATAAGAAATAAATTTACCTCTTGGTGCACCAATATTAACCTTTCCATTCAAGGACTGCCTCTTTTGGAAAATGGAAATGCACCATCTTAGTTCGACAATCTACCATGGCATAACAAGAAGTTAACCAATCCATACCCATTATAACATCAAAATCTACCATTCTAGCTCAACAAGGTCAGCTAATGTATCATGATCACAAACAGTTACAATGCAATTATGATAAACCCTTCTAGCTATAATAGACTCACCTAATCGGTGTAGTACACTTCAAATGGCTTCACTAATAATTCTGGTGTTCTTTTGAAATTTTCAGCAATCAATGGAGTAACATAGGATAGTGTAGACCCTGGATCAATTAATGCATATACAATATGTGAAAAGATGGATAATGTACCGGTAACCACATCCGGCGAGGCTTCTAAATTTTGTCGATCCCCTAGGGCATATATGCGATTCTGAACCCCACTAGAACTAGCTGCTCCCCTAAATCATCTACCACGACCAGTAGGCATCTGTCCCCTACCCAAAGAAGGTGCTGATAATGATGATGCAACAACTGATCTAGTAGGTTATGCCACACCACCCACACCCCTTGAGGGAAATTTCTCGACAGATGACCCGGTATACCACACTAGGCTTTCGCACCTGAGCTGCCACTCTTAATTATACAGATTGCGTTACTTAGATTCTTTAATCTTTGAGATTGTTGTTTTTGTGGTCATACTCATTTTTTATATTTGGGACTATGGCAGTAGTAGAAGACATGAAATAATACTTTAAGGCAGTAACAATGACATAAAGAGGTATGTAACATCAATGTATTACTTGTGAGCTTAAATGACACAATTGACTTCAACTGACTAAGCAGAGGATTCACCAAACTTGCTTTTGCGAATACCATTTCTATATCAGCACATAGGAGGATAATTACACAAGTATAGAGTACTAAACATATAATGAAGTAATTCTATACACTAAGGAGAGGGGGAAAATATTGTTAGCTATTTGGAGATCATACGCTGCCACTATTTTCCTTTACTAGAAATAGAACTTAGGAAATTCACTTATTGATATTAATCTCAAGTATCAGATTTCATGCCGAAGAATATTGAATCGAATAGCCTTA
>NW_006238941.1:3257457-3259596 GCF_000226075.1 Solanum tuberosum | reverse complement strand
AGCTCAAAAGGTCAAACTAGGTGATGCACCTACTAGCTTTCACTTGGGCTTAAATATATTGGGCCTTGGCAGATTTGGTTGCTGGGCTTAAATTTCATTTTCCTTTTATTTAACTTTGTTTGGGCCTCAAGTGAGTCCATTAGCATAGGCCCAAATCTGATCTATAAACCTTGGCCTTTTTAACTAGATCCATATAGTTCAAGTAGGTGATGCACCTACTTGGTTCTTTGGACTGGTCAATAAGTCAAAGTAGGTGATGCACCTATTTTCCACATACTAGCTTAGCTAAGTCAAGCAAGCAGCTCACTTATGTTATTCCATTTTCTAAATGTTAATCCCTTTTGCTTTAACTTGGCACTTAACTTTACACTTTAAGCTCAATTACCACCTTCCCGTCTCGAGTTTAAATATTTACGTTGGAGTTATAACTTGCAGTACACATGCTGCAACGTGCAAGACATCACATCACCTTCCGAGCTAGTTTAAACCAACACTAATCATATAAAAAACATGGTCCCTCACCTATACTATAAGGCTATATCAATTATCACAAGAACAGATAAAGAATATGCATAATAGGGCTGTTACAGATTGATCCACAATCAAGCACCGAATCTCTTACGATGACCGCAAGGGAATCGATATCCCAAGCAACCAACGTTTCTAACAAAAGGCAACCAAAGCTTAACCAAGCTCTCAACACTCAAACATGAGTTTTCAGTTTTTAACATCAATAATAATCTCCTCTAAAATGAACCCAGTCTAGATTTTTATAGTTTTAGAAATAAAGGGCCCAAAAGTGACCCGAAATGCCAAAAGGCGAGTTGGGTCGGGTCGCCTAGTGGATTGGGCGATGCGCTGACCCAGTCGGCGAGTAATCCTGCGTGGTCCTTCAGCTCAACCATGTTCTGGAACAATGGGCGAGCTGGGTTCATCGCCTAGGGACATGGGCAATCCGCCAATTGGCTCTGGTTCACCAAAATGTCCAACTGCAACTTTTAAGGCGTGGAATCCCTTTTTTTGATGTTAATACCATCTCAAGCACCTCCATCTTCATGAATAGCCGCTGCATCCTTTGAAGGTTTTGAGCCTGGCTCCTCGTAAATGGCCTTGATGTAATCCGTTTTACATCATTCCCTCCTTCTTGAAAAGAATTTGTCCTCAAATTCGACAGATCATCATCAGCAACAGTTGGGAAAGGTGACAAGTCACACACATTGAAAGTGTTGTGCACTTGGTATTCTGGCGGAAGGGCAACCTTGTAGGCGTTGTCGTTGAGCCACTCCAGTACTGGAAATGGTCCATCACCCCTCGGCATCAACTTGGTCTTGCGATGGGTGGTAAATCGCTCCTTGCGAAAGTTAACCCACACCATGTCACCTGGTTCAAACACGATCCTCTTACGACCTTTGTTAGCCTTTTGGCTACATCTTGGTTCTTCTTTCTAAGCGCAGCCGCACCTTTTCATGAAGATTCTTCATGGCTTCAGCTCGCTTACTCCCATCTAAGTTTAACACGCCATCTCGAGAAAGAGGAGTGAGATCTAGAGGGGTAAATGGGTTAAAAACATAAACCACTTCAAACGGAGTCATGCCAATAGTTCTATGAATAACTCGATTATATGCAAATTCAAGTAAAGGCAAATGTTCCTCCCATGAGGCCAACTTCCCATGCACTACGGCACGAAGCATAGAACCCAAGGTTCTATTCACAACTTCAGTTTGGCCATCTGTTTGTGGATGACAAGAAGTTGAGAACAACAACTTAGTACCAAGTGACTAAGGAATTTTGGATCCCTATCACTTACAATGGTTTGAGGAATTCCATGCAATTTAACAAGATGCTCAACAAACAAAGATGCTACATTGGAAGCATCATCACATTTATGACATGGAACGAAATGAGCCATCTTTGAAAATCAATCAACAACAACAAAGATGCGATCTCTACCTCTTTTGGTCCTTGGCAAACCCAAAACAAAGTCCATTAAAATATCAAGCCAAGGTCTTCGAGGGGTGGGTAAAGGAGTGTATAAATCATGGGGAAGGAGGCGCGACTTAGCACGTCGACATTCGATACATTGACCACAAATTCGAACAATGTCTTTATGCATTTTAGGCCAATAGAATTGTTCCTCAA
>NW_006238941.1:3255183-3257202 GCF_000226075.1 Solanum tuberosum | reverse complement strand
ACATTTTCCTTTCCCTTTTTGTATTGGATTACATAAGGGGAAGTTTCAAGGAATTCAATCTATTTGGCGTGCTTCTTGTTCAACTTTCCTTGGGCCCGAATATGCTTTAGGGACTCATGATCAGTCCTAATGACAAATTCTTTGGGCCACAAGTAATGTTTCCAATTACCCAAAGCCCTAATCAAGACATACAATTCAAGATCATAAGTGGAATAATTCAAAGTAGCACCTTTTAGCTTTTCACTAAAGTAAGCAATGGGCTTTTGGTCTTGCATTAAGACGACTCCAATGCCTACTTTACTAGCATCACATTCCACTTCAAACATTTTATCAAAATCAGGTAATTGCAACAAAGGAGTGGAACTAAGCATAGATTTTAAAGCTTCAAAAACCTTGGCTTGTTCCTCTCACCACTTAAAAGGTTTATCCTTTTGGATTACCTCAGTCAAGGGGGCAGCTATGGTACTAAAACCTTTGACAAATCGTCTATAAAAACTAGCCAACCCATGAAAGCTTCTAACATCGCTTATGGATTTTGGAATTGGGCAATTCTTAATAGCCTCAATTTTAGACTCATCAACTTCAACCCCTCTTGAACTCACAAAAAAACCCAAGAGGACAACTTCATCAACATAAAATAAACACTTATCAAGATTATCATAAAGTTGTTCCTTCCTAAGCACATCAAACACACATCTCAAATGCTCAACATGATCATGCATGGTCTTGCTATAAATCAAAATATCATCAAAATAGACAACCACAAATTTCCCTATAAAGTAAACATCACATGATTCACGAGACACATAAAGGTACTAGGAGCATTAGTGAGATCGAAGGGCATCACCAACCATTCGTATATACCAAACTTGGTCTTTAATGCGGTCTTCCACTCATCACCGGGGTTCATCTGAATTTGATGATAACCACTCCTAAGGTCAATCTTTGAAAACACACAAGAACCATTCAACTTATCAAGCATATCATCTAACCTAGGGATAGGATGACGATACTTTACCGTTATCTTATTGATGGCTCGGCAATCAACACACATGAGCCATGTTCCATCTTTCTTTGGAACCAATAGAACCGGCATGACACATGGACTCATGCTTTCTCTAACATAACCTTTGTTGAGGAGCTCCTCCACTTTCCTTTGTAGCTCCTTGGTGTCCTCTGGATTGCTTCGATAAGACGGCTTGTTTGGCAATTGTGATCCCGGCACAAAGTCTATTTGGTGCTCAATTCCTCGAAGAGGGGGCAATCCACTTGGAAGCTGTAACAGCCCATATTATGTATATGCTTATTCTATTCGTGTGATACTTGACATAGCATTATAGTATAGGTGAGGGACCATGTTTCTTATATGATTAGCGTTGGTTTAAACTAGCTCGGAAGGTGATGTGATGCCTTGCACGTTGAAGCATGTGTACTGCAAGTTATAACTCCAACGAAAGTATTTAAACTCGAGATGGGAAGGTGGTAATTGAGCTTAGAGTTGAAAGTTAAGTGCTAAGTTAAAGAAAGAGAGATTAATAATTAGAAAATGGAATAAAATAGGTGAGCTGATTGCTTGACTTAACTAAACTAGAAGGTGACAAGTAGGTGCATCACCTACTTTGACTTATTAACCAGTCCAAAGAACCAAGTAGGTGCATCACCTACTTGAGCTATATGGATCTAGTTAAAAAGGCCAAGGTTTATGGATAAGATTTGGGCCTATGCTAATGGACTCACTTGAGGCCCAAACTATGTTAAATAAAACAAAATGGAATTAAAGCCCAGCAACCAAATCTGCCAAGGTCCAATATATTTAAGCCCAAGTGAAAACTAGTAGGTGCATCACCTAGTTTGACCTTTCGAGCTGCTTGATGTACATAAGCAGGTGCATCACCTACTTGACCAATTAGTGGCTGAAAATGAAGCTAAAAAGAAGGAAGTTCTAGAGGATATTCTTAAAGGTGAAGAAAGCTCAATATAAGATATATTGGCTGCTATTCTCACTCATTTTAACACACA
>NW_006238941.1:3246949-3255098 GCF_000226075.1 Solanum tuberosum | reverse complement strand
TACAAAATTCACAATTCACTCCAGCTCTCTCTCTCTTTTCTCTTAAGGATTACAGCAGCCTCAAAGTTCCTTCTAGGGTTCTCTAAGAAATCTTCATATCTGCAAACCAAGGTAAGAGAAACACTTATGGATTTAGCTTAATTCTCCATTGAAGACTAGAAAACATGTAATTCATGCTCCATTATAAGTAGAAGGCAGAAGTTCCCACAAGTTACTGCTCACTTTACTTAATTATTAAGATACTTTTCTCTTCTTCTTTGGTTTAAGTGTGAAGGGAAGTTGAAGTTCTAGAGGAGTTCAAGTTATAAGGAGAAGTTGCAAAAATTAAGGTAAGGTGACTGCTCCATTTTCTTCCTCATTATGTATGAGTTGGAGTGAGGAATTATGGATGTACTGTCATAAAGAACTCAAGGGGATGGTGAGTTCAATAATTGGTTGTATGATAAAGAATATTTGAGGCTGTTTTATGTGTATTGTTGTTGGTGCAGCTTGGGTAATCTTGGAGAAGGATATATAATGTGTATTGGGCAGAGAAGGAGGGTGTGCTGATGCACATTATTTTAAGGGTTGTATGGGCTCATTACCAATCAAAGTTAGTTACTGTTTTACGAGGCTCAGGTGTGATAGTTGCTAATATTAGTTTATCATGATTTACAGATTAACACCTAAAAGGGGAGGCTGAATCGTGATAGTTATATTGGTCAGAGAATAAGGTATGTAAGATAATTCGATTCAAAATTCTTCGGCATGAAATCTGAGCCTTACAATTAATATCAATAAGTGAATTTCCTAAGTTTTATTCCTAGTAAAGGAAACATAGTGGCAGCGTACGATCTCCAAATAACTGACAATATTTCCCCCTCTCCTTAGTGTATAGAATTACTTCATTATATGTTCACTACTCTATATTCGTGTAATTATCCTTCTATGTACTGGTATAGAAATGGTATTTGCAAAAGCAAGTTTGGGGAATCCTCCTCTTAGTCAGTTGAAGTCAATTGTGTCAGTTAAGCTCACAGGTAATGCATTGGTGTACATAGCTCCTTATGTCATTGTTACTGCCTTGAAGTATTATTTTCATGTCTTCTACTACTGGTCCATAGTTCTAAATATAAAAAATGATTATGACCACCAAAACAACAATCTCAAACATTAAAAAATCTAAATAAAGCAATCTGTTAAATTAACGGTGGCAGCTCAGGGGGGAAAGCCTAGCATTGGCCGATCCCAATTAGTGTAGAATGTGGCAGCTCAGGGGCGAAAGCCTAGCATGGGCCGATCCCAATTTGTGTAATTATGAGGACCGCATCCTAGGGGTTAAAATGTCTAACATGGGTCATCCTCTTCTACCACTGATCAACTGGTCATTCGTATCACATGCCTTATAAAGATCATAACACACATAAAGTTAAAGACAAGAATGTAACATATATGATCCCACAAGAGTTAACAAAGGTAAACCCCCCATTTTGCCGATTTTTGTGTGCTACCATGGATTTTTTGTCATCCAGATTTTCGACGTCATTTTTGTTGACTTCCGTTAAGACCTTAGCTATGGAGCCGGTTAGTCTCAACAAGAAAACCGGCCCAATGTCAAGGTCAAAGGAGCCCCAGAGTGGGTAAACCCCCCATTTTGCCAATTTTTGTGTGGTATGGTTCATGGATATTTTGGTGAACCCGATTTCCGATGTCATTTTTGCCGAAATTTTTCATGGACGTCCGTCAAGAACTTAGATATGGAGCCGATTGGTCCCGAAGGCCAAACCAGCCCATTTTCAAAGTCAAATATTCCCCGGAGCGGGGAAACCCCCATTTTACTAATTTTCATGTGTTATAGTCCATGGATCTTTTGGTGGTCTGGATTTTCGATGTCATTTTTGCCGAATATTTTCGTGGATGTCAGTAAAGACCTTAGCTATGGAGCCAGTTGGTCCCGATGGGTAAACCGGCCATTTTCAATGTCAAACGATCCCCGTATCAGGTAAATCCCCTATTTTGCCTATTTTCGTATACTATAGTCCATGGATCTTTTGGTGATCCGGATTTCTGACGTCATTTTTGCCAAAAAAATTTGTGGACGTCCGTCAAAACCTTAGCTATGGAGCCGGTTAGTCCCGACGACCAAACCAGCCCATTGTCAAGGTCAAACGAGCCACAGAGCAGGTAAACCCACCATTTTTTGTGATTTTCTGTGCTATAGTCCATGGATCTTTTGGTGATCCGGATTTCCGATGTCATTTTTGACAAAAAATTTCCTGAACGTCCGTCAAGACTTTAGCTATGGACCCGGTTGGTCCAGATGGGTAAACCGTCTCATTTTCATGGTCAAATGAGCCCCGGAATGGGTAAACCCCCCGTTTTGCCGATTTTCGTGTGCTATAGTCCATGGATCTTTTGGTGATCCAAATTTCTGACATCTTTTGTGCTAAAATTATTCATGGACATCCGTCAAGACTTTAGCTGTGGAACCGGTTGGTCGCGACGGGGAAACAGGCCATTTTCAATTTCAAACGAGCCTCGAATCGGTTAAACCCTCAGTTTTTCTTATTTTCGTGTGCATAGTCCATGGATCTTTTCGTGATCCAGATTTCCGACGTCATTTATGCCAAAAATTTTTGTGGACGTCTATCAAGATTTTAGCTATGGAGCCGGTTGGTCCCAATGGGAAAACCGGACCATTTTCAAGTTCAAACAAATCCCTGAGCGGGTAAACCCCCTGTTTTGCTGATTTCCATGGGCTATAGTCTATGGATCTTCTGGTGATCCGGATATCCGATGGCAGTTTTGCTAAAAAAATTTATGGACGTCCGTTAAGTCCTTAGCTATGGAGCCGGTTGGTCCCGACTGGCAAACAGGCCAATTTTCAAGGTCAAATGATCCCCGGAGTGGGTAAACCCCCATTTCGCCAATTTTCATGTGCATAGTCCATGGATCTTTTGGTGATCTAGAATTCTGATGTTATTTTTGCCAAAAAATTTCATGGACATCCGTCAAGATTTTAGCTATGGAACCGGTTAGTCTTAACGGGAAAACCGGCCCATTTTCAAGGTCAAGTGAACCTCAGAGCGGGTAAACCCCACGTTTTTCCGATTTTCGTGTGCTATAGTCCATTGATTTTTTAGTGATTCGGATTTCTGACGTCTTTGTCACACCCCAACCCTAGGTAAGGCGGACAAGTACCATATGAACACATGATTTACAAGTGACCTATGATTAGAAAGTAAACTACTATGCAGATAGATTTACTGATGAGAAGCTTCATATACAACACTTATTGACTAGCTGAACCGGTACATGTGACAAGTGAAACTATGAATATAGATGATAGTTTTACAATGTCTACAAAGCCTCTACTAGAATCCATGACTGTACCACTATGAAATACGCATAGTAAAGACTCAGCAAAACCCCGAACTCAACCTGGAGCTCACCAACAACCGCTGAGTATCATGTACTTCTATTGGGTAAATCTACTAGTTGAGTACCTGTACCTGCAGTATGAAATGCAGCATCCCCAATAAGGGACGCCAGTAGGAAATAATGTACTGAATATGTAAGGCATAATACAACCATATGTAAAATGAGAGCTCAAGTGAAACCAAATAGCAATAAATAAGGATTAGAGACCACCTTTGGTTATACTTGTGGAATCATGTATGTTACATTCTTTTCTTTACCTTTCTTCTTTGCATTATAATATTCGTAAGACATATGATACAAATGACTAGCTGATCAGCGGTAGAAGATGATGACCCATGCTAAGCATTTTAACCCCTGAGATGTTGTCCTCATAATTCCACAAATTGGGATCGGCCCATGCTAGGCTTTCGCCCATGA
The DNA here is from genome assembly GCF_000226075.1 of Solanum tuberosum. Classification (NCBI taxonomy): domain Eukaryota; kingdom Viridiplantae; phylum Streptophyta; class Magnoliopsida; order Solanales; family Solanaceae; genus Solanum; species Solanum tuberosum. The sequence goes on along the minus strand of NW_006238941.1, from coordinate 3,251,261 downwards.
GCTCCCACCCTCTAATACCAATTGGGATCGGCCCATGCTAGGCTTCGCCCCTAAGATGCCACCCATAATTATACAGATAGCTTCACTTAAATTCCTTATCTTTGAGATTGTTGTTTTGATGTTCATAACTCTTTTGAGTATGTTTTTTTTTTATTAATTCATAACTCTTTTAGAGATTGTTCTTTTGATGATCATTATCTCTTTTGAGATTGCTGTTTTGGTGGTCATAATCATTGTTGAGATTTGGAACTATGGACTAGTAGTAGAAGACATATGAATATGGACTTACGATAATAACAATGACATGAGAAGCAAATTTGACATCCACATGTAATACTTCAGAGCATATGACTCAGTTAAGAATTTCGACATCTCAAATTGAAGCACATATCAAGTGAAGACATTTAACATTCAGCCAAGAGATTTGAAATTTATATGGTGGCCGGATACTCACAAACTAATATTGTAACGTCCCATATTTTGCATATACTAGTTTTATGTGAGTAGTGAGGGTTTGAAATAGGTTTGACAATATTCGAAAGAGGTTTGAGGCTAAATAGAGTAAGTAAAGTATAATTTGTCATAGTAATCAACCTACTTGCTTAAGCTACTGATTCGGATGTCTTACGTAATTAAGTTACTTACGTACATGTGTAGCTTACGTAGAAAGGATGACATAGGTTCTTAATGGTAGATTAACTGCTGACCTACTTAAATAAGTGGTAAGTAGGTGATGCACCTACTTAGGAAATATGTGGACTGCATTTTAAAAGAAAAGGGCAACTAGGTGATGCAGCTACTTAGAGAACTTGTGGCAGAAATTAAGGGAGTGATGTACCTTCTTACTTAAAGTGAGTAACTAGATATTTCTACACATTTCTTAATATAAAAAAAACGTCCATAAAGGACCCTTAAGAGAATGAAATTCATTTCATATATCTCTCACTTGTTCTACAGCAATTTACTCCCAAAAAGAAACCCTAGAAGCTCCAAAGTGCTGGCCTGCAAGTTCACCAATAAAAATCTGAGAAAACTCTTTATTTTTTTCAAGTCCAAGTTGGTGTAACATCTCCCATCTTAAGAAATTCAAGAGGAGGAACTGATTTCACCTTAAGGTAAGGCTACTGCCATATATTAATTTTTTCATCCCTCTTTTGTGCTTGAATCGGTTAGGGGATTTGGTATGTGAATGAGCTGAGAATTGTTCCTTTTACATGGTGTGAGATTGGGGAATGCTCTGGTTGATTGTGCATGTTGGGACAGCCATGGAGGGGAGTCCCCTTTAACTCAATTGTTAGCCCATTTGAGCATTTTAAATGTAATGTTAGTTGGATGCTCAAGGGACAGTAGTCGGAAACCGTGAGTTCATATTGCTACTGCCACATTCTGATGTTTAGAAACTGATTTGTGTATAGTAACATAAGGAGGCATGTGCAGAAGTCATGAGAACTTGTTAAAGGATAAAACGGTAAAGGGTGCAGTAACGTACCATCTAATTGGGCATTGCATGAGCTTGCTGCCTGTAACCCCTTTTGTATACTGTTTTGCATATGTTATAAAGCCCGAGAAGTTTCAGGGGACCTTATTAGAAGGTCGTATTGTATATGACGTTATTAAAGGAGAAGGGGTGGAATGCATACCATCAGTTTGATAAGTATGGGTTTGCTGCTTGATTACTGTTTGCCAAGTGCAAGTAGCCCAATCTGTTGGTTAGCTACTAATATTAGTTGTGTTACTTGTTTCATTGTAGATTAATAATCGGAAAGGAATGAGGTTAATTCGTTGTACTATCTGAGTGGTACAACAAGGTATGTAAGGCTATTCGATTTTATATTCTTTGGCATGAACTCTGCTTGTGTCACTACCAACAAGTGAGCTTCCTAAGTGTTCTTTCAAGTAAAAGACACATAGTGGCAGCGTACAATCCCAAACACAGCTAACAATAGTTCCCCTCTCCTTAGTATGTCGAATTGCTTCAATATATGTGCATCTTTACTTTTCCAAGTATTGGTATGAAAAAAGGATAATTTCAGCAGTAGCTTTATGATTCCTCCTGTCAATCAAATGAGGTCCATTGTGTCATTTGAGCTCTTATGTAATTCATTAGTGTTACATTTCCATCTTGTGTTATTGTTACTGCCCTAAGTGCATATTCATATGTTTCCTACTACTGATCCATAGTTCTGATGCTCAAAAAATAATTATGACCACCAAAATAACAATCTCAAAGATTAAAGAAACTATATGAAGCGGTATATGTGTAAGGGTGGCAGCCCAGGGGCAAAAGCCTAGCATGGGTCGATCCCAAATTGTGTATAAGGGTGGCAGCCTAGGGGCGAAAGCCTAGCATGGGTCGATCCCAAATTGTGTATAAGGGTGGCAGCCTAGGGGCGAAAGCCTAGCATGGGTCGATCCCAAATTGTGTATAAGGGTGGCAGCCTAGGGGCGAAAGCCTAGCATGGGTCGATCCCAAATTGTGTATAAGGGTGGCAGCCTAGGGGCGAAAGCCTAGCATGGGTCGATCCCAAATTGTGTATAAGGGTGGCAGCCTAGGGGCGAAAGCCTAGCATGGGTCGATCCCAAATTGTGTATAAGGGTGGCAGCCTAGGGGCGAAAGCCTAGCATGGGTCGATCCCAAATTGTGTATAAGGGTGGCAGCCTAGGGGCGAAAGCCTAGCATGGGTCGATCCCAAATTGTGTATAAGGGTGGCAGCCTAGGGGCGAAAGCCTAGCATGGGTCGATCCCAAATTGTGTATAAGGGTGGCAGCCTAGGGGCGAAAGCCTAGCATGGGTCGATCCCAAATTGTGTATAAGGGTGGCAGCCTAGGGGCGAAAGCCTAGCATGGGTCGATCCCAAATTGTGTATAAGGGTGGCAGCCTAGGGGCGAAAGCCTAGCATGGGTCGATCCCAAATTTATATATTTGAGGACAGCATCTCAGGAGTTAAAATGCCTAGCATGGGTCATCCTCTTTTACCACTGATCAGTTGGTTATTTGTATCACATGCTTTACAGAGATCGCAATGTAAAGAAAATTACAGAAAAGAATATAATGTACATGATCCCACAACAGCAACAAGGGTGGTCTTTAATCTAATCTATGCAGTTCCATATTGATACTTGATTTCAATTGAGCTCTTGCTTACATATGTTATTGCCTTACATATTCAGTACATTCTTCGTACTGACGTCCCTCTTGGGGGACACTGCATTTCATGCTGCAGCCACATGTACTCTAGCTAGTAGACCTCCCCAGTAGGAGAACAGGACACTCAGCTGCTATTGGTGAGCTCCAAGTTAATTCGGGGCTTAATCGAGTCTTTGGCATCTACTTTGTTACCGTATAGTAGTTAAGGGTAAGGCGGGGCCTTGTCCCGACCTAAACTAAGGTTGTCTATCTTGTAGAGGCTTTGTAGACTAATGTATAAAGTTTGGTTGTGTCTTATCTCTTAACAATTGTGGCATCAACGGCCAAGTGTTGTACATAAGTTTTGGGCCTGTGTATGTCGGTCTTTTATCGCTACAGGGCATATAAGCTTGTCATGGCTTCATAGCTATCATAATTAAATGTATGGTAAATGCAGGTTGTAAGTTGGTTCTCCCGGGCTATTTAGACATCGGGTGCCTGTCCGTCTTAATCAGATCTGTGGTGTGACAAAAGTGGTATCAGAGCAGGTCGTCCTAGGGAGTCTACAAAGCCGTGTCTATGTATAGTCTTGCTTATGGATGTGTTGTGCACCACATTTATAAACAGGAGGCTACAGGACATGTATGAGTTGTCTCTTTTCTTTCATTTCTTAGATCGTGCTATAGAACTGGGGTTGTAGGAGAATCGTACCTAACTTCTAAATTGTTTCATTATAGCGAAGATGCCAATTACCAGAACAAGTAAAAGTACATGTAAGCGAGTGGATGTGACTGCCCAAGAAGGGACCAGCCAACCACCACCTAGTCAAGTTGTTCAAGGTGAGGCTCAAGATGAGTCTCTATCACAGACTTCCCCGACCCCTCCATCTCCAGAAGATCTAAGGAGGGAAGCTGCACCTCAAGAACCCCCTATTAATGCTACCGAGCAAGATTTGAGAAATGCAATCCAATTATTGACTCGTATAGTTGCTGGCCACGGCCAAAGGCAAGAAGGTCCAATTGCAGGTACTAGTGGTGTAAATAGAGCAACTGGTACGCGGATACGTGATTTCCTTAATTTGGACCCTCCATCATTCACTGGGTCAGATCCTAATGAGGACCAACAAGATTTTATAGATCAAATCCAACGCACTTTGGATGTTATGCATGTAAGTGATAAAGAAGC
>NW_006238941.1:3244099-3246021 GCF_000226075.1 Solanum tuberosum | reverse complement strand
GGATGTGGTTACAAGTACATTGTCCATCTTTTCACATATTGTATATGTATTAATTGATCCAGGGTCTACACTATCATATGTTACTCCATTGATTGCTGAAAAGTTCAAAAGAACACCAGAATTATTAGTGAAGCCATTTGAGGTGTCTACACCGATTGGTGACTCTATTATAGCTAGAAGGGTTTATCGTAATTGCATTATAACTGTTTGTGATCGTGATACGTTGGCTGACCTTGTTGAGCTAGAAATGGTGGATTTTGATGTTATAATGGGTATGGATTGGTTAGCTTCTTGTTATGCTACGGTAGATTGTCGAACTAAGATGCTGCATTTCCATTTTCCAAAAGAGGTCGTCCTGGAATGGAAAGGTAATATTGGGACACCAAAAGGTAAATTTAATTCTTATCTTAAGGCAAGGGAGATGATGTCCAAAGGATACATATGCCATCTAGTGAGAGTGAAAGATATAGATGTGGAGCCACCAACTCTTCCATCCATTCCAGTGGTAAATGAATTTCCCGATGTATTTTCTGGAGATCTTTCGGGTTTGCCTCCAGAACTAGAAGTAGAGTTTGGTATTGATGTGATTCCAGATACTCAACCTATATCCATCCCTCCATATAGAATGGCCCCGGTAGAATTACGGGAGTTGAAGGTGCAATTAAACGACTTATTAGAAAAGGGATTCATAAGGCCTAGTATGTCCCCATGGGGAGCACCAGTTTTATTTGAACGCAAGAAAGATGGCTCGTTAAGAATGTGTATGGACTACCGGCAGTTGAATAAGGTAACGATTAAGAACATATATCCCCTACCTAGAATTGATGATTTGTTTGATCAGTTACAAGGTGCTAGGTGTTTTTCAAAAATCGACCTGAGGTCGGGTTACCACCAAGTGAGGGTCAAATACAAATATATACCCAAGACAGCTTTCCGAACACGGTATGGTCATTTTGAGTTTTTAGTCATGTCATTCGGGCTGACGAATGCACCAATAGTTTTTATGGATTTGATGAATAGGATGTTTAAGCCATTTTTAGATGTGTTCGTGATAGTTTTCATAGATGATATTTTGGTGTATTCAAGATCGGAAGAGGACCATGCTAATCACTTGCGGCAGGTGTTACAGATTCTTCGTGATCGAAAGTTGTACGCAAAGTTCTCTAAATGTGAGTTTTGGTTAAGATCTGTGGCATTCTTGGGCCATATTGTATCTGATGAAGGAGTAAGGGTTGATACTCAAAAGATAGAAGCTGTGAAGAACTGGCCAAGACCTACAACACCTACGAAGGTTCGTAGTTTCCTTGGGCTGGCAGGTTATTATAGAAGGTTTGTTGAAGGATTTGCTTCTATTTCCGCACCTTTAACAAAACTAACACAAAAAGAAGTCAAGTTCCAGTGGAGCGATGTATGTGAAAGAAGCTTCCAAGAACTGAAGAATAAATTGACTTCAACACCTGTATTGGTACTTCCAGAAGGCACGGAAGGGTACGTAGTGTATTGTGATGCATCGGGAGTGGGCTTAGGATGTGTGTTGATGCAGCATGGTAAGGTGATAGTTTATGCCTCAAGGCAGTTGCGGTCACATGAGAAAAACTATCCAACCTATGATCTAGAGCTAGCAGCAGTTGTGTTTGCTTTGAAGATATGGCGCCACTACTTGTATGGTGTTCACGTTGATATATATACTGATCACAAGAGTTTGCAATACATCTTTAAGCAAAAGGATCTGAATTTGAGGCAACGAAGGTGGCTTGAGTTATTAAAAGATTATGACATTGATATCTTGTATCATCCCGGGAAGGCAAATGTTGTAGCTGATGCTTTAAGTCGTAAAATGATGGCAACTGTCACGACCCAAGACAAGGGCCTAGACGTGACATGGCGAATGAGGAACCCGAAGGAACCCCAAACAAGCCTCT
>NW_006238941.1:3235021-3236073 GCF_000226075.1 Solanum tuberosum | reverse complement strand
AAATGTATTGGTGGGGGACATGAAGAAGAACATTGCGGAATTCGTGGCTCAATGTCCAAATTGTCAACAAGTGAAAGTAGAGCACCAAAAGCCCGGAGGTTATATGCAGTGTATAGAACTTCCAATTTGGAAGTGGGATATGATTAATATGGATTTTTTCATTGGTTTAGCTCGCTCATTTCGGAAGTTTGATTCTATATGGGTGATTGTTGATAGACTCACCAAAGCAGAGCACTTCTTACCGGTTAAGACTACTTATACAGTTGAAGAGTATGCAAAGTTGTATATTAAAGAGATAGTTCGGCTACATGGAGTGCCAATCTCTATTATATCTGATAGAGGAGCTCAATTCACCGCGAACTTTTGGAAGTCATTTCAGAAGAGTTTGGGTTCGCAAGTGAATTTAAGCACGGCCTTTCACCCTCAAACGGATGGTCAGGCAGAACGTACAATCCAAACACTTGAGGATATGTTGCGAGCTTGTATATTAGACTTCAAAGGTAGTTGGGATGATCATTTGCCGCTTATTGAGTTTGCTTACAACAACAGCTACCATTCAAGTATCAGAATGGCACCTTATGAAGCGTTATATGGGAGAAAGTGCAGGTCACCGATCGGATGGTTTGAAGCGGGCGAAACTGCCTTATTTGGGCCAGATCTTGTTCATCAAGCTATGGAAAAAGTTAAGGTGATACAACAACGATTAACAACAGCTCAAAGCTGACATAAATCTTATGCAGATAATAGAAGGAGAGGACTGGAATATTTCATAGGAGATTGGGTATTTTTGAAGGTATCCCCAATGAAAGGGGTAATGAGATTTGGTAAAAAGGGGAAGCTGAGTCCGCGCTATATAGGGCCATATAAAATTATTCGAAGAGTTGGTCAAGTCGCGTATGAGTTAGAGCTACCTCAAGAACTCTCCACAGTCCATCCAGTATTTCATGTCTCAATGCTTCGAAAATGCATAGGCGACCCATCTCGTATCACTCCTACGAAAGATGTACACGTTACAGAAGATCTCACTTACGAAGAAGTACCCATCGCAATTT
>NW_006238941.1:3223421-3232642 GCF_000226075.1 Solanum tuberosum | reverse complement strand
ACAGGACACTCAGCTGCTATTGGTGAGCTCCAAGTTGATTCGGGGCTTAATCGAGTCTTTGGCATCTACTTTGTTACCGTATAGTAGTTAAGGGTAAGGCGGGGCCTTGTCTCGACCTAAACTAAGGTTGTCTATCTTGTAGAGGCTTTGTAGACTAATGTATAAAGTTTGGTTGTGTCTTGTATCTTAACAATTGTGGCCTCAACGGCCAAATGTTGTACATAAGTTTTGGGCCTGTTTATGTCGGTCTTTTATCTCTACAGGGCATATAAGCTTGTCATAGCTTCATAGCTATCATAGTTAAATGTATGGTAAATACAGGTTGTAAGTTGGTTCTCCCGGGCTATTTAGACATTTGGTGCCTGTCCGTCTTAATCAGATCTGAGGCGTGACAAAAACCCATGTGAGGCTCTACTTTATCCTACTTTATTTTGAGGGTCGTTTCACATGTACTAAATATGATGGCTACCATAAATCATCAACATAAGCGAATCATAAGTGTTTGTCAACATAAGACAGATAACATAATCATAAGAGATACATCATAAGACATAAACTATAAACATAAGAGATAACAACATAGTCATTAACACTTCACTCTCAAAGTGTTCCTAAAGCATTTACATAGATTCTATAAGAATGTGCATACATTCATAATAAAAGTCAATGTGGGTAAACCTTCCACAACAGTATCATATACAATTCAACATTCATCATGTAGCTTCCCTCTCAAAGCCTTACTAGTCTTAACTCATCATGTTAGTTTTACTCTCAAGCCCTACTAGTCATAATTCAACATATAAGCTTTATTCTAAAATCCCTAACAATAATCATTCATCATCCGTGCCTTAGTCTCAAGACAATTCTAATCTCAAACCTTACAATTCATAATTCATCATACATACTTGATCCTAGTCAATTCATATCTAAAATCTTTACTCTTAAGCAATTCATATATATTTACTTCAATTTCAAGTATTCTATATATTGTAATTGATCAATCTTAGAAGATCACATCTAAGCCCTCAATTTCCCCTTTCATGACACGAAACCCAACTATATCAAATTCACTCTAGAATCATAGGTTAATCATGAATACATATATAATCATACTAAAAATATGTAATTCTATCATAAACAATCATAATCCACTCTATTGGATCGTAACCCATTACATTAGAAGAAACCCTAGTTTGACTTGGGGAATTCTTCTTCTAAATTGGGGAAACATGGGGGTTTCATGGATGAAAGGGATCCATGAATGAATAAGCCATCATACCTTGATTACAATGCCCATAAAAGTTTGAAGATTGGAGGACTTGACCTAGCTTGAACCTCCTTCTTCTTCTTCTTCTTCTTCTTCTCCTCCTCCTCCTCCTCCTCCTCCTTCTTCTTCTTCTTCTAGAGAGAGAATATTTGAGAGGGAATTGGGTTTCTTTTGCGAGTTTAGAAATAATGACTTGGATGACTTAATTTAGGGGTCTAAAGTCTTTATATAGGTGGTCTAGATTAGGGTAAACCGACACCACTTAATACTTAATAAATTTTGAAAAGACCCATTAGTCCCCAACTTAACCGACCTACTGCCCCATCCATGAAACCCTGACTACGGGGTGTAGGTTGACCTACGGCTCGTCCTGGTTGGGCATGGTTTGGGGTCTGCAACTCTGGAAGTAGGCTCTTGACCTACGGATCCCACCTACGGGGTGTGGATCGATCCATGAGGTGTGGGTCCTGCCGTAGGTCACTGCCTTGAGCCGTTTCCTCTTGGTGTCCACCCACGCTGCCCACCTACGGGGTGTGGGTCCAACCACGTGGCGTGGGTGACCTCGTGGGTGATACTTGGACTCAAAACATGCTAAAATCCCCTCTTAAGACTACGGGGTGTTACAATATCTCCCTTTGGGAACATTCATCTTCAAATGACATTCTAGGCAGTTCTTAAGGTCACAACTCTAGACTAGTAACCCATCATGTGTGCAACTCATCAAAATGCACATGACCAAAGAGGAATTATCAACTCTAAGCTAAACATGCTCAATGCCTCACAAGGAAGGTAGTAACTACTTCTAACAACCTAAAATGCATAAAGTTCTAAATTTTCTCATGTTCAAGGAGGAATTACCATATCCGAGCTAAAAGCATGCTCAACACAATCTCATGGAGCCTATATGCATTCTATGCTCATAACATACATCCAAGGAGGAATCTCTCAACTCCAAGCTAGGGCATGTTTCACATCAATTCATCTCATGAAGTCTATAGGCAATTCTTACTCAATGCACTACAACATGAGGAAAATCAATCATGCAACCTCATTTTCTTTCAAAACATAAGTTTTCATGAACATGCATAACATAAGGAAATCATGAAAACATCTAAAACACACATGACTCCTCATAAGGAACAAACCATGAAAAACTCATCATCTCAATGCTAAGGAGGAAGATAAGGAAAAAGGATGAGGATATCTGGACATCTTATTGGCCTCGGCCTCCCAAGTAGCACCCTCACTGATGAGTCCACAAATTGGACTCATTTAAAGCTATATTTTGATAGAATTAGTGTCCTCAAATGCATATTTTATTTCAATATGTGATGAAAACCCTTAAGTTTCAGGTATTTGGAGTTTGAGGGAAAGCATGGACACTACTTAGCGAAAAAGGAACAAAAGCAGCTGAAAGAACGAAGAAATAAAGATCTGAGAATCGCCGAACCCATTTAATGAGTCGCCAAAAGGTCTTATCCTTGCCTTTTGTTACAGTGTGCTGACCCCTGAAAGAATGGATCAAATCGGCGGTGAAAAAGAGCAGTCAGCGTATCGCAGAGCAGTTCTACGAAGCTGTACTATGTCGCCTAATTATCCAAAACACGATGATGCTGAAGGCTAACGCAAGATGGCGATGAACTAAACCAAAGGACAGATCACCGGGTTGATCGGCGATCCCGACTAACTTCGGCGAGTGATCCTTCGCAGCACATTTCTTGAAAACTATAAATACTAGTTGAAGTTTTGTAGCTTAGTATCAGAGTAGAAATTATTATTAGCAAGTTTTATTATTAAGTTTTAGATATCAGACTTAGAATATTCTCTCTAAGCTGGGAGAGGGTTTTGAAGAACTTGAAGATTCAAAGGGTTTCAACTACAAGATTTTGGACTGGGGTCTTGTGGATTCTTCACTCTTGGCTTGTTTTGAGAATTAAATCTTCATACCCATTTGAATGCAACTTTTACATGTGTAGCTAAAACCCCAATTCTTGGGGTGTGATTTTGTGAATATGAGTTAGATTATCTGTTGGGTCTTGCTTGTTGATGGTTTATTTGTTGTGTAAATGTGATTTCGTTTAGTAGTTGTGGTGGAACTTAATGAAATTGTAGTTGTAAATACGATTTCACCTTTGTGTTTTCGGCTTGCTCGAGAGATTGGTCGTAAAACTAAGACTACTAAATTGATGGCCGGTGGGATTTGGTCGACATGAGGTTCAGCTCAAGAGAGTGAATCCTAGTGTTTCTCCCACACACTCAATTCGAGAGAGTGAGTGGGCTAAGGCAGAGGTTGTTCTTCATGCGGCAAGTGGGTGTCCGAGAGGAACCCATTTGATTCGGGGTAAGTTGCTCGAGAGAGAATTTACCCCCACTCTAGTCTAGCCTAGTCACAAATACTCAGCGGATTTACTATCAAAATCATGTACCCAATAGTCTAGTCTAACCCGTATTCCTATCACATCCCAAGAATCCCGTCTCCATATTTGTACCTCTTTTTTATTTTTTCTAATTTTACTTTTTACTTGATTACAAACCGCCCATTGATAACTAACACTCGTGTCAAACCCTTTAATTTGCCATGTCTTCATTCGGTAAAGTCTTTGGCTACAGTTAGCTTTAGCACTTTTACACTTAATCACTAATTTTCAGAAACCGCTCCCTTGGGACTCGACTCCAACCCTTGGTTGAGTTACTGTACTATTGTACGATCGTTGACACTTGCATTGGAAGTTGTGTCTTGATTACGCAAATTTCAAAATGGCGCCGCTGCTGGGGAGTGGTGTTACATGAAATTTTTTGAATAAGTCAAATTTTGCTTTTGATAGTCGTAGTTTACTAACTTAAATTTTTGTTTTGTTTTCTTTGCGTGTTTGTGTTGAAATAGGAAAATAAGTGTAAATAGTGAAATTTGGGACCAAATGGATCACCTTCCTCTTAAAATAATGAAACTTAAAGATTATATCCTAAGTTTCAATAAAGAGGAAGGTGAGTCAGTTTCCGACTTGTGGCAGCGATTCAAAGCTCTCGTACAACAATGACCAACTTATGACATTCCAGAAAGAATACTACTGGAATATTTCTATAGAGGTATTTGCTATGAGAACCGATTAATGGTTGACCAACTTTCTCCAGGTGGTATCATCGAACTGCCTTATGCAAAAGCAGCCCACCTCCTTGATCACATGGCCAAGACCATCAAGAAGAAGGAGAAAGACCAATGAATGGCCACTTTGTTGGAACAACTCGATGACTTGGCCCAAAATGTCAATGACTTGAAAGTACTATCCAAAGGAAAGGTTAAGTACATTCCTCCTCACGAGCGTCGAAAGACAAAGAAGAAAGAGGGCGAGAAAATTGAAGAGGTCCTCTTGCTCATCCTACACAAAGTCGATAAGTACGACAAAGTGTTGGAAGAAATTAAAGAGAATGTTATGATGCTAAATAAGATGACTACCTCTCACTCTTCGCTCATTTATCTGTTGGGGTCCCAAATGGGCCAATTGATGTCCTCGCCCAACTCGGATCCAACAGAGGGGTGGCCTTACAAAAATGAGGCAACCCTCAATACTGAAATTTAAGGGCTGACTCACGTCGTGCCATGACGTTAATTGAGGCGCTTCTTAGGAGGTAACCCAATGTCTTAAATGCTTTGTGTTATTAAAAAAATAATGGTGTATTGATTTTGCATGTTGAAGTGTGGAGAGTGATCACAAGTGTAGATTGGCAAGCTATAGGTCCAATTCGTGAATCACCGAACGGTTTGGCAACCTCGAACTAGACTGCCGTTAGACTCAAGACCAATTTACATTGGAGTCTGTAAAACTCGGTAAGGAAGGTGACTACTCGGCGTGATGCCGCGTAGTTCACCGGTCGTGACTAATGTCGCCGAAGGGGCAACAACTGGATGATTTTAAAGGCCAATGGTTTCAAAGTTTGACAAACTTTCATTTTCCACTCGAATTCAACTTTCGCAAATCTGCACCTAGTAAGTAATTTTCATTATCTTTGCATTACTGGTATTTTAGTCGTCGATTGGTGTTCGAATTTGGGATTATTGCCTCCTAGCATTTCAAAGTACTTCGAACAACATAAAATGTTGGTTTTACCGAACCCCGAGGCTACTTTGAAAAATTTGTTCTCTTATGCAATTGAGCTTATCGTATTGATGTGTGCTGAGCCACTTTGATAGGTTTAGATTTGTGAAATGCCGAGTTCGATTCGTAAATCTTGCCCATTTTATCTTGATTTTTGAACTCCCTTTTTATTGCGCGTAAAAATGATTAAAAATCTTGTGGGTTTGTGCATGCATGGTGTTTATCATGATTAAGTGTTATGGGTCTGAGCTTAATTGTACTAGTGCATAGTTTAATTTTGTTTTCGGGGGTTGTGGGGTTGAAGTCGAGAAGATAGGTTGGATTCTGGCATGTTGAGCGGATTGGCGAGCTGGGTCGAGCTCGCCAAAGCACTCGGCGGTTCGCCTAATGACCTCATCTCACCTTTAATTTCATGCTACTTGTGATATGGGTTCTGTAACTTTCGGCGATAAGTCTTTGATTGCTAAAAGCATTCGGCGACTCACCAAAAGTCTCCTTGATCGCCTTTTGTTTGCACCCCTGAACCTTTGTTGCATTGTATCTTTTGGCGGATAAAACCCTGCTCGCCGAAGGAAGTCGGTGACTCGCCGAAAGGATTTTACCATCGCCGACTTGTTAAAATTTTTGAGTCAACTCCTATCGACGAGCTCGGCCTAGCTTGCCAAAGAAACTTGGCGATTCGGCGATCTTTTCGACGAGTTTTTCTGCAATTGTGTCCCTATGAATTTGATTTAGTTGTTTTAACTTCTTCCCAATTCTTTGCAGAATGGCTAGATCTAAAGTTGCAGGAAGAAGTAGGCCACCCCAAGGTAAAATAAAAGGGATTACAATAAACGAGGATGCATCTGCATCCAGAAGCAATGTTTCTAAACTTTCTACAACAGGTGGGAAAGGCAAGGGCAAAGACAAGACCCTTGAATTATCAGATGCAATCACTGACAGTGATGACTTTTATAGAAATGACCCCAATTAATCTGAAAGCGAAGGTATGGGTTCTAATGAGGATGATCTGATAATAGCATAGAGGGCTAAGCGGCGAACTAATAAGCTGAATGATCCATCCAGGGTTAGGATTCCCCAGCCTACAACTACTACATCTCCAGGTCCAGAACAGGCAATGGTATTAGCGCCACTAGTACAAGGTCCTCTGCCTAAGTCAATGAATCGAGTAAAGGATGAGGGGCTGAGGACAATTCTGGAAGAAAAGAATCTGTCCATAGACGAGGTTATAGACAGGCACCCAGAGATAATGGAGTGCTTGACATACCACAAGTTCCAAATCTTCACTAAACCTTGTGGCCCTTATATTCCAAACTGGGTAAGAGAGGTCTACAGTTCATACAATGCACTAATACCCCCAAAAAAATAGCTAGTAGCAGCCTTCAAAGAAGTGGACAATGTGGTTGTTAGAGGCAGGAGGGTGAAGTGTGACAGTGGAGAAATCAACGCAGTGTTGGGCATGTCCACAAATATTAGGGATCACTGCCAGCACTTGATCAGAACAAAGAAGCTAGATGAGATGAAAAAGTGGTTAGTCCCACTAATTTTAGATGAGACTCCGAAGTGGTTGGCGAAAGGAGTTCCGATTGAAAAAAAAGAACTAAACATAGCCGCAAGGTTCTGGTTCGGTTTTATCAACAACACAATTATGTCATCCCAGAATGAGTGGATTCTTCGCCTTGCCAAGGCAGCTTGCCAGGGTTGCATCATAGAGGAGACTCGGATAAACTTGGGTACAATAATTTCTTTAGAGATACTCATGCATGCAAGGCAGAGCCGGACCTCACTTCCATTCCCAGTATTGATCACATAAGTGTTTAAACAAGCTCGGGTAACCCGAGATGCCAAGAAAGATGGGAAAGTGATGCCCACATCCTCTACTGATATCTGGAGGATCGAAGCCGAGTACCTTAAGGATCAAGCAGAAAGGAAAAGGTAGCATCAGTGGAGTTAGTAAACACAGAATCATCACCTGCAGAGGCACCTCTGCCTACTCTAGCCCCTGGGCCTTCAGGTATATTCATCACCACTGCTACTCCTGCTGATACTCCAGGTTCTTTTGATGCTGCACGGTCTCCCAGAAGCATTACTGTTGCTGCTCTTTCCAGGCCTCCGATTACCCAGGCTTCCCTACTTCGGATGGGACAGCTGGCCCTTTCTGCTGATCGTTGGGCTGCCAGTCTAGACGCCTCTGTTCCAAGCATGATCCAGATCGCTCTAGATGATGCTGTGACACCTCTAAACACTACCATTGATGCCCTAGCGGCCAGGATATCGGTGTGTGAGCATAACCAAGGGGCCACATAGGAGGTGACAATTTTAAAAGCTGCCATTGCTGAGCTGTGAAAAGATGTAGACCACCTGAAGTCCACCGATATGTCCATGGTCTTTGGAACAGTGGAGATTCCAGACGTGCCTGAGATGCCGCAGATCACCACTGGACATGGGGATAGAGCGGAGCAGACAGCCAATCCTAAGTCAGAAGCAGAGACTGATGAAGAGATGCATGAGGAGACTGAGGGAGCTGCAGATGAAGGCTTGACCGAGACAGAAGTTATTATGACATATGTTGCTACGTAGGCTTCCTTAGCACATGTTGCTGGATCCAGTGGAGCTGGTCCTTCTGGGTTACTCCGAGCACTGAAGCCTAGATAGATGGAGCGACCGATTAGCCATGATCCCCTCTTTACCCCTCTCTCTGTCTTTCTTTATTTTGCATTTGAGGACAAATGTTTTTATTTGTGGCGGGGTGAGGCCACCCACCTTTGTGTGCTATTGATGTTTGTACTTTGTTTATATTTGGTCTTTGTGCTTAAATCGTGTTTACATTGCTTTCTGTGGATGTTTGAGCTTGTGGCTCCATTTATTTTAAATTGCAAAATGATTTTGACTCGTTCAAAAATTTATGCCACCTCTCGTGTGTTGAATGTGGCTGTTCTTTTCCAAAATTTGAGTCTCGGTTCCGATCAATATCGATGACTTGAATAGTGCTCTCAATCGAACGAACATGAATGTGCGGCTACGATGAGACCAAATGAAGTTACATAGACAATATGTGAACTCTTTGCATCTCGTTATGACTAGCCTAGTATCAAATTAAGTCTCTTGTGATGATCATTGCACACTAGCGAAAGTGTGGAGTCTTGTTTGACCTATAGTGTCAATGCCTAGTGTGATGAACTTACCTGTGAACTATGCATGATGGATCCTAGAATTTTCCACGTTGGTACAGTCAACTAAGTGATGCTATCTATTGATATGATCTTAGACAACTTCTAAGAGTGTGAGCCAATTTGACATATACCTCTTTTGTGACCTACCTTGTGAGTTTGTGAACTGCTTTTGAACACCCTTTGAGCCTTACCTTCCTTTGGAAGAAACTTGATGAAAACTAGGCCTTTCTTTATCCATCACCTATAATTCTCATGAAGTTGTGGTTAGTTGAATAGACAACTTTGGCCAAAAGCCTAAGTTGGGGGTGTGGTGAAAAGATAAGGGCAAGTCAAGAAGTGCAAGGAAAGTCTCCTGTTACCCATGGTTTTGAGAAAAATGGAACCCCTCCATATAAAAAAAACAGAGAAAAGAGAAAGAAAAAGAAAAAGAATGAAAAAGAAAGTTGTGGAATAAAGTGTAAAAGAAATGGGGTTTTCAAACAATCCATGGAAAGTGAATAATAGGATTTATTATTTAGTTTTAGATATCAGACTTAGAATATTCTCTCTAAGCTTGGAGAGGGTTTTGAAGAACTTGAAGATTCAAAGGGTTTCAACTCTAAGATTTTGGACTTGGGTCTTGTGGATTCTTCACTTTTGACTTGTTTTAAGACTTAATCTTGCATACCCATTGATGGAAACTGAGAT
>NW_006238941.1:3213962-3222945 GCF_000226075.1 Solanum tuberosum | reverse complement strand
TGACACTCGTGTCAAACCCTTTAATTTGCCATGTCTTCATTCGGTAAAGTCTTTGCCTACAGTTAGCTTTAGCACTTTTGCGCTTAATCACTAATTTTCAGAAACCGCTCCCTTGGGACTCGACCCCAACCCTTGGTTGGGTTACTATACTATTGTACGATGTAGACACTTGCATTGGAAGTTGTGTCTTGATTACGTAAACATCACTCACCTAAAACCCTCACTAAAAGATCAGTCATTAACATTTCCATGGAAGCAACTTCCTTCTTTTACTATTTCTTAACTTGCCGGTCTAAGATCTTATATGGGTTTACAAAATAGGGACTAAACTTTCCCAAACTCATTACACCTCTCAAGGTGAGAATTTCTAGCAACCCAAATCATGAACATTAAGATAAATCAACGACCTTGGTATCTAAGCACACCATCTCTCCCTTGGGAGTAAGCCTAGGTGGACTTTCTAAGCACCATCTCTTTCAATTCTAAGGCCAGATCAAGTTATCACTTAAGCTTTCTCATCCATCACACATGATGATTCTAAACCATGGTGAACTATACTACTACCCTTTATAGGAGCCTACTAATTAAACATCTCATGGTATCTTCTAAACACCCTATTCATCAAATCTTTCAAAGATACCCCAAAACTCATAATGACTAAGTCGGGTTCTACCATCACTACAACAATAACAACAATGAAGGCCATTCATACAAAGGAAAACAACAAAGTCTAACATATCAAGTCTATCAAGTCACAAAATACAAGAAACACCGGAATCTAAATAAAGCATAAAACATTTACAGGGAGCAACATTCAGAGGACACTCTTGTCCACCGCAAGCTTGGAGAGCATAAGACCTATTCATTTTTGGAGTACTTCCACCCAAACCAATCAGACTGGATGAAGGGTAGGGTTGAGACCTACGGCGATTACCCCCTTTATTTCTAGCAACTGTGGGGCAATGCCTTCTCTTGTGGCCTAACTCACCACAACCAAAACAAGTATTGGAACCCGCTAGATATTCACCCGCATGCCTTGTATCACACTTACTACACCCTGGCAATATAACCCCACTACCATCACCTTGAGACTTAGGGTTAGACACTTTTTCTTGGTTGACCTTAGGAGTGTTTGAGGAACCTTGCCTAGAGAACTTTTGTCTATACCTAAGGCGACCATGTCCATCAGACCTTGCATGAGAGGGATCATCATCCTCTATTCTACACCTCTCTTTCTTCCAGGACTCTTGCTTGAGTTTCCCCTCCTCAATTTGTTGAGCGTACACCATAAGACGTGAGATATCCATATCATGGAGGAGCATCGCCGTACGACATTTTTTTCCACCATGTTGGACACGCCCGACATAAACCTACTCATCTTAGCCCTTGAGTCCGCCACCAAAGATGGAGCATACTTGGAGAGTTGGGTGAACTTTAGAGAATACTCCTTAACACTCATACTTCCTTGACGAAGGTTAATGAACTCTTGCACCTTTTCTTCCCTAAATTCAAGGATAAAAAACCTATCAAGAAACACTGATTTAAACAATTCCCACTCTACGGGACCCGCTCCTACCGGCCTAGCCTCTATCCATTGATCATACCATATTTGTGCAACATCCCTTAATTGGTAAGCGGCTAAATCCTCTTTCTCCTCCGGAGTCACCCCCATAATAGCAAGTACCTTATATACTTCGCCGATAAATCTTTGAGGGTCCTCCTCTACTTTGGAGCCATAAAATTTCGGAGGGTTCATTCGTGCAAAATCCATCACCCTTGAAGCGTCGTGCCCATAATTGGGTTCACGGGGGCTACCACTTCTCTATTGTCTTGAGCCGTCACAGCTTGTGACAACACTTGGAAAGCCGACCTAAACACCGCCCGTGTCATATTCTCACCCACAAAGTGAATTGGAGCTTGAGGAGCTTAGAGTGGAACCTCTTTCTCCACATTGTTTTCCTTATTCCTCCTAACATTAGCCCTCCTAGTATTCGTATCTTGAAAACCAATGGGCACAAATTAGGAGAAAGACCTAAAGAGTTAAACTCTATGGCACGACTTAGAGAAGTGAAGAAGTGAAGAAGTGAAGTTTCCTAAACATCCAACAACCTCTCATTCATAAATGTGGCGTGCTTCACATTTATGAACAAGAATCTACTAGACGTGGTTTGAGATATCCTAGAACCATTCTAAACCTTGTGCTCTGATACCAAGTTTGTCACGACCCAGGGGTACCCCTTAGATGTGAAACGGTGTACAAGACTCTGAAAATCCTCATACAAGCCTCTTAGCATATCATAACATAAGATGATAGAAAATGGTGTGGAAATTTAAAACATTTCTTTACAATACAATCAAAGTCTCATAAAACGAAGCGAAAGTTTACTACACTTGTCTCAAACCATCTAATACATGAATATCTTTGGGATGCAGCCCATACAACAGTTCTAAACATAAACTTAAATATAAAATGACATGGTGGCCAAGCCCTCGAATGCTATGAGGACTCACAAAAACTTCTCTTCTTGCTCTACTATGAACCTAGCTATGAGGATGGAATTCGGTATCACCGGACCCTACATTAGATAAGAATGTAGGAAAAATTATGCGTTAGTACAAACATGTACTAAATATGAAGGCTAGCTGATGAATTCGAGATTTGGACTCATTTAGGGCTTTGTTTACATAGATTTTAGTGTCCTCAAATGCTTAATTTGTGCCAATAACTGATGTTAAATCCTTGATTTTTAGGTATATGGATTGAGGAAAAAAGCAAGGACATTAGTAGGAAAAAAGTTACCAAACAAGCTGAAGAAATGAAGAAATGCGAGCCTGAGGATCGCTAAGAGCACTCGGCGTGTCGCTGAGTGGCTCATTAGACTGTCTAAAGTTGTAGTGTCCCAAGCCCTGGAGGAAAGAACCAAGTTGGCGATGAAAATGAGCAGTCGGCGGATCGTCGAGTGATTCTGCGAAGTCAAGATAGATCGCCCAAAGTTACAGACCTTGAGGATGCTGAGTACCAAGGCAAAAGGGCGATGGAAAAGAACAAAGGGCAGCTCGCTGAGTGGTTTGGCGAGCCCGACTTACTTCACCGAATGACTCTTCCCAGCACATTTTTGGCGACTATAAATACGTTTTTGAACATTTAGTTTAGTACCACTTATCATTTTAGTTTTGAAAACAATTTTATTTTTAAGTTTTGAACATCTTGAGACAGTTTTCTCTAGTTTTCCGTAGCATTGAAGGATTGAAGAAATTCACTTTTGAGAAATTGGAAGTGGGTCTTTGAAGTTCATCAAATTGGAGCATTGTAAAGACAAAATTACTATTACCTAATTGATGGATACTCAATTTGGTAACTGCTTTTTCCTTTTTATAATGCCTAGCTAAAACCCCAATTCTTGGGGTGTGATTATGGGCTGATTTAGCTTACGGGTATTGCTAATTGTTAGTTTAAATGCTATTTAAAAGTGAGTTTAATCATTAATTGTGGTTTAATTTAAGAATTGTAGTTGCAAATACATTTCTAGGTTTGTGTTCTTGGCTTGCTCGATAAAGAGGTTTTAGAACTAAAATTTTTGATTGATGGTTTGTAGGGATTGGGTTGTCCAGGGTTCAACTCGAGAGAGTATATCTTAAACCCAATCCCACACATTCAGCTCAAGAGAGTGAATGGATTAAGGTGCAGGATGCTCTTATTTTTCATGCTTGTTGATGTTCGAGAGAAATCACTTGATTCAGGGTAAATTGTTTGAGAGAAAGTTTACCTCCACTATAGCCTAGCCTACTCACTAATATCTTTCTATTTTCTAATAGTTGCAATTATCCATATGTCTATTTTAGCCTATAATCGATCACATCCCAAGAACTCGTCTCGTTTTTGTTAATTGGTATTATTTGTGACTGTTTGTAACTGCTAATTAAAACCAAAATCCCCCATTTGACATTCGTGTCACCCCCTAATTTGAATGATGTCTTTGCTCGATAATTTTTATTCCTATGACTGATTTGACCATGTGCATACTTCCCAATTGAATCTGAAACACGTACCGCTCCCTGTGGTTTCGACCCCAACTCATTTAGTTGGGTTGTATACTGATTAACAAGCGTTGACGCTTAAAACTGGATGAAGTGTCCTTTGAAATGATAATAAAAAATGGTGCCTCTGCCGAGGAGTTGTGTTGTTTGAAATTCTTTTGGTGAAGTTGAATTTTGTTCTTGTTAGTTATAGTTGAATCTACTTACTTTCAGTTTTGGCTTGGGTGTTGCTATTTAAAACAGAGAAAATGAGTGTCAATGGAAGTAATGGTAGCCAAGTGGGCCACCAAGATGACATCGACAATCTCAATGATGTCAATGACCCAAATCTAATGGGTGGAGTTGGTGCCATTCGCTTGCCTCCACCTGAAGGGAACAATGTGTTCCACATTACAAGCACCATGTTGCAGCTCTTACAATTGAAAGGGTTGTTTTGGTGGGTTGGCTCATGAGGATCCCCATGAGCATATAAGGAATTTTGTTGATGTTTGCGAACCGTTCTCCTTTAAGAACATATATTAAGAGTCGGTCCGGCTGAGGTTGTTCCCATTTTCTCTAATGGGAGAAGCGTGGAAGTGGTTGGCTGAGTGGCCAAGAGATTCTATCATTTCGTGGAAAGATCTCATTACCTCATTTCAAGTGCGATTCTTTCCCCCTTCGAAGATGAAGACTCTTCGGGAAAACATCGAAAGCTTCAAGCGTTTGGGGGGTGAGCCAATCCATGAGACTTGGCTAAGATATAAGAAGTTGGTGCTGAAATCCCCAACTCATGGATTACCCGACAACGTTTTGCTGCAATACTTTTACAGAAGCCTTGATTCGGTGAACAAGTGAGTGACTGATCAACTTTCTTCAAGAGGTTTAATGCAACAACCTTACATTATAGCAGCCCAACTGTTGGATGGTATGACCAAAATTAATCGGGCATGATACACCCGTGAAGATCAGGTCTCTCCTCTTACTTACAAGTTAACAAAATAGCAGATTGAAAAAGATCTAGAGAGAGACCAAAACATGGCAAAGATGATGACCCAACTGGACATATTGGCCAAGAATGTCATGGGTGCTGGTACTAGGAGTGTTAATGTTGTCGGTGTTGGTGGTGTGAACCCCGAAGAGGCCAAATTTGAAGCATTGTACAAGGAGGAAGTGAACTTCCTAGCCAACCAAGGAGGATGTTATCGTGCTAACTAACCTAGACCGGGTGGAAACCAAGGTTGGAACAGAGATGAGGTGTGGAGAGACCGTGATAGAGAGTGGCGCGATCATAACGCCACCTGGAAGGAAAGAGAAGTGGAGAAGGATATGTATGTTCCTCTCCACGAGTGTCAAAAGCCCAAATATTCTGAGGGTGGCCAGACTGAGGATATGCTCTCACGTATTCTCAACAAGGTTAAAGGGTCTAACAAAGTGTTGAAGGAAATGAAAGAAGATGTGTCAACTCTTAATCAGACGGTGACTTCTCATTCCGTCTCTATCAAGAAGTTGGAGACCCAAATGGGTCAAATTTCTTCACTTTTAAACCCAAGACAACAAGGGGGGTTGCCTAGTGATACTATGGCAAACCCCAAGAACAAAGATTGAGTGGGTACTTGTGTTGTGCCACGACTTTAACTAAGGCGCTTCTTGGGAGGCAACCTAAGTTTTTATTGCCATATTTTGGTTTTTGGAATAATGGGTGTTGATTGTGCATGTGAAAAAGTGGAATGTGTTTGTAATATGCAGGTTGGCGAGCCAAGAGTCCAGTCGGCGACATGCCAAAGAGGTTAGCGACCCTGACTTGAACCGATGTTGAACTTAATAAATTACAAGGATGGAGTCTGTAAAACTCGGCGGGCCTAAGGACTAGTCGGCAACTCGCCGAACAGGTTGACGAGCCCAACTTCGTTCGCCGTTTGGACCCCCAAATTAACTGGAGGTCCTGTAATACTCAGCGAGGCAAGTAACCACTCGGCGTGTTGCCAAGTGATTCGGCAAAGATGACTAATATCGCCGAAGGGTCGTGAACTTAAATGGTTTTAAAAGGCCAAAGGTTTAAACTTTCAAACTCTTTCACATTCCCTCAGTTTTAACTTCATACAATCACACCCGCACTGTTCAGAGTTGAAATTCTTTGCCGCCTAGCATTACAAAATCTGAATTCAGCATTAAAGGTTAGTTTTTCTGAACCTCAAACTGTTAAATATCGGTTAAACTCAAATGCAATTGTTTAGTTCTTATTGATGTGTGCTGGGCCTTTCTGAAATCAGAAATGTTTGCTAGTTGCCTTTCATATTCTCGTAACTATGCTAAAATTTCCTAAATGGCTGATTTCATGAATTTCGTGCTTTAAAATTGATCATAAACTTATGGGTTGTTAAGTTGTTGTTGAGTCTAGTCGGGTGAAGTCTGAGTAATCCCAATTATGCTAAATGACATGCTTTGTCCAATGATGGAGCGTTTGACATCATTCTTAAGGGATAAAGTCATCAAATGACCAATTTTGGCCAAACCGGGAGAAGTCTGAGTACCCCGGTGGCATGGGTCATATGGGTCTGGGCTTAATCGTATGTTTGTTGTTTTCTTTTGTTTTCAGGGACTGTGGGTTTGGTTTTAGGAGTCGGGGTTGAAAATGTCACGATCCAAGAGCACCCCCAATGCGTAACACAGCGTACTTGACCCCGAAGGGGGTCTCATACAATCCTCTAGCATCATCATAACATAAGACATAAAAATAATGCGGAAAATTGTAAGCTTTTACAATAGAAGTCCGACTTCATTTTTTTCATAATAGAAAGTAATAGGAATCTAGACTTAGTCTCAGACACCATCTAAAATATTAGAATACAAAGTTTGGGACTTAGCCCTTTACATCAATAAGAGTCTTAATATAAGAAGTACAATAAAAGCTTGAAGAAATGGAAACATCTTGTCCTCGATCTTGAGGACTCACCAAGCTTAGGGAATAGGCAACCCAAACTTCACTTGAAGAAAACTAGAATGAATCAACGCCGGAACCTACACTCATAGAATGTAGAGAAAAGAAGGGGTTAGCACAAATATGTAATAAGTATGGAAACATGCACAAAATCCTTGAAATATGCTAAAAAGGACATTTTGGTTACAAAGTATGCATTTATCAAATTTGGAAGCCAACATGCAATCTCAATGTAAAAGACAAGCCATAATCACATTTATACTCATAACATAGTAACATCAATACCTTAGGAACCCCTAAGGAACACTTGTGCAATGTATGGTTGGCATCCCATAATACCAACCATACTGAGTACTCTCTTGAAGTTACCTTAGTCATACATATCATCTTTAGACCTCATCATAAACAATAGTCACCAATAAGGAAAGAGCCATGTACATTAATTGAATATAAGGAAGACCATTTATAACTACTATCCATTCAACATACATGCATACATTCATATTTCATCATAACATAAAGTGACCATCCCATAACATCCTACTAAGTCCGCTTGTGAAATGTGGAAGTGAAGTCCCATACCCCCACTTCTACTAAATAAAACTGACCAAGAAGTCTTAGTATAGTTCATGTCTTATTCATTATCTTATCATAAAGGGAAGATAGCATTAACCGACATAGACCATGTAAACTACATGGAATCTGGTGTTCTACCCCCACACCGAAAAAAGGGTGTCCTACTTGCCTAAGGTAGAACTATCATAATAGCTTTTATGTGGATCCAATAGCTAAAGACCTATGTGGGCACATAGTTATGGGATAATGATATTGCTACTAGAAACCCGGACTACTAGAGTAAAAGGTTTCCATCTCATGAGATAACCTATAATGGGAAGCCGAACATGTTAAACGTAAAAGCTTCCTATCTCATTGTTCATATCCTCTCAGTGCTAAGCATAATTCCATTTAAGAGTCATATTAAGCATTTACTTAGGTTTATGTTCATAAGAGAATGCACTAGGCACTCAAACCGACATACATCATAATAGCTCATAGATTCATTAGGTGAGAATGCCCTTTCAACCTTAGAAACAACATTAACATATGAGTAAACATTTCACATTATTATTCATAGTTTTTTCATGAGAAGGACCTTTCAATCAACACCACAATATCACCATCATCCTAGGCAAGTCATACATGAAAATATGTAAAAGGGTAAGGGGAGAATTGACCTTTCAACAATACCACAATTTACACAATAGTGGTAAGATCTTTACATTTCTAGTGAATTTTAAGTTCACATACAACTTTCATCAATCATGAACCAACTTTCATAATTTCCCCCCTTCATGGGTCATGAACCAAGTCTCATAATCACACTTAGGAATACTACTTTAAGCATGAATAAAACAAGATTCAATAAGTTGATTAACATAGACCAATTCATAGTAATCATCTTTCATCAATACACCCATCATAAATCATGAAATTGGGGTCATGGGGTAGTACATGGGTTCATTGAGAACTTTATAATAAAAATCACCATTAAACATCATATCATCCATAATATAATGCAATTAACATAATAAAATCATTTTTAGGAAGAACCCATGGCTAGAATGAAAACCCTAGTTTTTGAACAATATCCCAAATTCGAAATTAGAGTTGAAGGGCTTCATGGAGAAAAGTGTTCCATGAATCAAGGTTCCCATACCTTAATTGAAGCTTTGCCCACGAATAGAAGTTGAGAAGATGAATTCTTGAGCCCTAACCTTCAAGTTCTTGGTGTTCTTCAATGGAGAAACTTTAGAGAGAGAAATATTGAGAGGAGATGCATCTTCTTTTAATTCTTTTAAAAGTAAATAAAATTCGAAGATTTTCAAGTCTAAAAAGGTTATATAGTCACTAGGAAAGGAATAAAATAATGAGGACTCAACTTTGGAAAAGAACTAAGGACCCTTAAAATTTGGACTTAAATTCCCCCCCCCCCCCCCCCCCCCCCCCCCCCTACACCGCCTCCTGCGG
>NW_006238941.1:3176919-3213847 GCF_000226075.1 Solanum tuberosum | reverse complement strand
CGACTCGCCAAGTGAACCCTTGGCTCGCCCAAATTTCCAGTAAGCTCCAAAAATGGGCAGCTCACTAGGCGATTTAGTGGACCAATGGGCGACTCGCCAAGCTGGTTGGCGAGCTAAGGCTTAGTTCGCCCTTTGTTCTAGAACCTTGGCCAAAGGGACAGCCCACAAGGCGACCCCAAGTGCACTTTGGCGCATCGCCAAGTCACTTGGGCGATCAAGTAGTCCCATTGCCAAATGGTCCATCAAAGAACAAGGTTCCTTTCACTCTATCTTGCTAGCTTAGGCCCTTGCTTGAATCCTAGGCTTCTTCCTTACTCATTTAAGTTTTAAAAACAACCTAGACATCGAATTAAAGTTACTCTAACTCACACAATGAGGCTCTAGTTTAATCTACAAATTTCCGGATCGTTACATTATCTCCCCCTTAGGAATATTTGTCCTCGAATGACACTTTATACATATTAAGGGATTAACGACTCTAGACTACCAGCCCATCATGCATGCAACATCATAAACAATGCACAAACCATTATAGGGAGCCTCAACTCCACATAAATAAGCTTAATACAATACAAAGAGGTAGGAACTACACCTACCAACTAAATATGCATGAAACTCATGATCTCACATAGACATAGGAGGAACTACCTTCTCCAATTCATAGAGGCTTAACACAACAATATAGAGCCAACTTGTCATCTCGTCAACATATCATTAAGCAGGTTCATCAATTTACCTCATGAATTCAAGAATGCTATCGTCATACAAAAATGCAAACCAACATGAGGAACATATACATCATGAAAACTCAACACAAGCTAAACATGAATTCTCACAAGAACATGCACATCATAAGGAAATCAGAAATAAAACTCATAGCATAAATGATTTCCAAAACACCAAACTCAAGAAACTATTCACCTCAAGTAGGGATAGGAGTAGAAGGAAAAAGATGAGGATAGCGGGACTTCATGTCAGCCTCGGCCTCCAATATAGCACCCTCAACTAAGTGATTACTCCATAAGACCTTAACGGAAACTACCTCTTTGTTCCTTAACTTCTTAACTTGCCGGTCCAAAATCTCAACCGTAACTTCTTTATAGGAAAGGTTCTCATCAACTCCTAAACCCTCTAAAGGAAGGATGGATACCAGATCACCAATGCACTTCTTGAGCATGGAGACATGAAACATCGGGTGAACCGGAGCCAACTCACTTGGCAAGTCCACTTCATATGCAACTTTCCCAACACGTTTCAAGATTTGGTATGGGCCCACATACCGGGGACTAAGTTTTCCCTTCTTGCCAAACCTCATCACACCTTTCATAGGTGAGATTTTCAAGTAGACCCAATCACCAACCTCAAATTCAATATCCCTTCTTCTATTGTCGGCATAGGACTTTTGCCGACTTTGGGCCGTCATCAACCTCTCTCTAATGAGTCAAACTTTTTCAATGGCATCATAAACCAGTTCAGGACCAATTAGAGCAAACTCACCTACTTCAAACCAACCCACCAGTGATCTACACCTCCTACCATAAAGTGCTTCAAACGGAGCCATGGCAATGCTTGAGTGGTAGCTATTATTGTAGGCAAATTCTATCAAGGGAAGGTGATCGTCCCAATTACCCTTGAAATATAGCACACACGCCCTCAACATGTCCTCTAAGGTTTGAATGGTGCGTTCGGCTTGACCATCCGTTTGAGGATGAAAAGTGGTACTAAGTTTAACATTGGTACCAAGCCCTTATTGGAACGCCTTCCAAAAATGTGAAGTAAATTAAGCACCCCGGTCCGTAATGATGGACAAAGGAACTCCATGCAACTTTACTACCTCCTTGATGTACAACTTGGCATAGTCTTCCGCTGAAAGAGTAACCTTGACGGGAATGAAGTGGGCTGATTTCATCATTCTATCAGCAATGACCCAAATAGAATCATGTTGCCTTCGGGTACAAGGCAAACCCACAATAAAGTCCATATTCACCTCCTCACACTTCCAAGTGGGAATATTTATATCTTGGAGCAAACCTCCCAGTTTTTGGTGTTCGGCCTTGACTTGTTGACAATTAGGACATTTGGCCACAAAACCCGCTATATCCTTCTTCATACCATTCCACCTATAGACTTCCCGTAGATCACGTTACATCTTGGTGCCTCCCAGATGAATAGAATATCACAAAACATGAGCCTTTTCTAAAATTTTCTCCCTCAAACTATCAACATCCGGAACACACAATCTACCTTAATACCTAAGTACCCCATCTCCCCCTTGGGAGAAAACCTCAAGGACTTGTTGAGAACCGATTCTTTCAAGTCCATCAATATAGGATCAAGACGTTGCTTAGACTTCACATCAACCACAAAGGACGATTCAGAACTATGATGAACCATGAATCCACCCTTGGTGGAATCCACTAGTTAGACACCTAATCGGGCCAATCTATGCACATCACGAACCAATTCCTTCTTCTCATCTTCTACATGAGCCACACTACCCATGGAAAATCTACCTAGGGCATCCGCAACCACATTAGTTTTTTGGGGTGGTATAGGACACTCATGTCATAATCTTTCAAAAGCTCTAACCACCTCCATTGCCGGATATTCAAATCTTTTTGGCTAAACACATATTGAAGACTCTTGTGATCGGTAAACACATCTACATGTACCCCATAAAGATATTGTCTCCATATTTTCAAGGAAAATACCACCACTGCTAGTTCGAGGTGATGGGTCGGATATTCTTTTCATGAATCTTGAGTTGCCTCGAAGCATAGGCAATCATCTTACCCTATTGCATAAGAGCACACCTCAACCCTACTCTCGAAGTATCACAATATACTATGAATCCGTCGGTACCCTCTGAGAAGGTCAACACCGGAGCATAGGTGAGTCTATCCTTCAATTCTTGGAAGCTCTTCTCACAAGCCTCCGACCACTCAAATTTGGACTTCTTTTGGGTCAAGCCGTCAATGGAGAAGCGATGGATGAGAAGCCCTCAACAAATCTCCTATAATACTTGGCCAAACCCAAAAAGCTTCTAATATCGGTGGGACTTAGGGGTCTACCCCTATAAACTCTTTTAGCTACAACTCTTGACCGCGTCCTTCTTCTTAGGATCAACCTCTATTCCCATGCCCGACACAATATGCCCAAGAAAAGTAACCAACCTTAGCCAAAACTCACACTTACTAAACTTAGCATATAGTCGGTGGTCTTTAAGGACTTGCAATACTATCCTCAAATGATCCTTATGTTCACCTTCACTCCTCAAATAGATCAAAATATCATCGATAAAGACGATCACAAGCAAATCAAGATATTGTCTAAACACCCTATTCATTAGGTCCATGAATGCCGCCGCGGGATTTGTTAACCCAAAAGACGTAACCCCAAATTCATAGTGACCATACCGGGTCCTAAAGACCGTCTTAGGAATGTCACACCCTCTTACCCTTAGTTTATGGTAACCCCAACGAAAATCTATTTTGGAGAAATAAGTAGCCCCTTGGAGTTGATCAAACAAATCGTCAATCCTAGGAAGTGGATACTTATTCTCTATAGTGACCTCGTTCAATTAGCGGTAATCAATACACATCCTAAGGGACCCATCTTTCTTTTCACAAATAATACCGGAGCACCCCATGGAGATATGCTTGGTTGAATAAAACCCTTATCTAGCAAATCCTTGAGTTGTGCCTTCAATTCCGTTAATTCGGCAGGAGCCATCCTGTAAGGAGGAATGGATATGGGTTTTGTATCTGGCATAAGATCAATGCCGAAGTCTATTTCCCGTTCGGGAGGAATACCGGGAAAGTCATCGGGGAAGACTTCCAGATACTCTCTCACTACGCGGACCGACTCAAAGGAAGGGGTCTCGGACTCAATGTCCATGACCCTAACAATGTGATACATACACCCCTTTGAGATCATTTTACAAGTTTTTAAACAGGAAATGAAACGACCTCTAGGGATAGAGTTTCCCCCTTTCCATTCTAAAGTAGGCTCATTAGGAAATTGAAATTTCACCACTCGGGTTCTACAATCAATGGATGCAAAACAAGCATGCAACCAATCCATACCCAATATGACATCAAAGTCCAACATATCCAATTCTACCAAATCAACCAATGTGACTTTATGAGACAATGAAATGGGACAACCCCTATAAACTCTTTTAGCTACAACGGAGTCACCTACCGGGGTAGAAACCGAAAAGGGTTCTTCTAAGACATCGGGGTGTACATCAAATTTCATAGCCACAAAAGGAGTAACAAAAGATAAAGTGGAACTGTGGTCTAATAATGCATAAACATCAATGTAAAATACTTGCAACATACCAGTAACAACGTCTGGGGACCCCTCTTGATCACTTGTAGATTGAAGAACATAGAAGCGATTCTTCTTGGGCGCATTGGAATTAGAACCACTTGGAGGGGATTGATTGCCCTCTTTCCCTTGAACCTTTAGCATAGGATAATCTCTCTTCATATGACCACTCTTCCCACAACTAAAGCAACCATCCATGCCAATTAGGTACTTGCCTTCATGCTTCTTGCCACACTTTGCACAACTAGGTCTTTCAACATAAGAGCCACCCCTATTGCCTCCTTGAGGCTTAGGGTGAGACACCCTATCTTTGTTGGGCCTTGAAGCATTGGAGGAGCCTTGGTTGGAAAACCTCTTTTTGAACCTTGGTTTGTCTTGAACCTCAAACTTACCCTTGGAAGAATTCCCATCCTCGGCCCTAGGCCTCTTCACATCTCTATTCATTTTCTTGAGTTTTGTCTCCTGAATTTGTTGAGCGTATACCATGAGCCTTGAGATATCCATTTCATGATGGAGCGTTGCCGTACGACATTCTTCTTCAACCAAACCGGACACCCCCATCACGAACTTATTCATCCTAGCCCTTGAATTGGCAACCAAAGTTGGAGCATGCTTGGATAGTTTGGTGAACTTGAGAGAGTACTCCTTCACACTCATTCCCCTTTGACGAAGGTTCATGAATTCCACCAACTGTTGTTCCCTCAACTCTAGGGGGAAAAACCTATCTAGGAAGGCCATCTTGAATGATCCCCAATCAACCGGGCCCGCTATTACGAGTCTCTTTTCTCTCCATTTCTCAAACCACACTTGAGCTACGTGTTTAAATTGGTAGGCGGCTAGTTCCACTTTTTCTTGAGAAGATACTCTCATGGCATCCACAACCTTAAACACTTCATCTATAAAGCTTTGTGGGTCTTCATCCACTTTAGAGCCATAGAAGGTAAGGGGATTCATCCTTGTGAAATCCCTAATTCTTGAAGTGGGAGTACTTGCATTGGGGTTCACACGAGCTCTAGCATCCCTAGTGATTTGAGCCGTCATAGCTTTGGCTTGGGTCGCCATAGCTTGACTTTGGGACGTCATGGCTTGGGTTATCATTTGCATAGAGGCCCTAAATTCGGCTTGAGTCACATTGGCCGGATCAACTAGAGCTTGCTCATCTAGAGGAACTTGAGGCCCTTGAGGACCTTGGGGAGGAACTCCCTCATCATTAGCAATCTCCTCTTCCCCTCTTCTTGTGGTTGCTCTTCTTGTATTCATATTCCTATATGCACAAGAAGAGGGTTAGGAAAAGGACATTCATAGAGTTAAAACTCTAAAGCACGACTAAAGAGCAGTGAAAGAAGTGAAAGTTCCTAAACATCTTATAGCCTCCCATTCATAAGTGTGGCGTGCTTCATACTCATGAACAAGACTCTACTAGACGTGGTTTATGAGACATCAACCTAAATATTATCCCAAAACCTTATGCTCTCATACCAAGTTTGTCACGACCCAGGAGTACACCCTAGGAGTAACACGGTGTACTTGACCCCGAAAGGGATCTCATACAAGCCTCTAGCATCATCATAACATAAGACATAGAAATAATGTGGAAAATTTGAAGCTTTTACAATAGAAGTCCAACTTCATTTTTTTCATAGTAGAAAGTACTAGGACTCTAGACTTAGTCTCACACACCATCTAAAACATTAGAATACAAAGTTTGAGACTTAGCCCTTTACATCAATAAGAGTCTTAATATAAGAAGTACTATAAAAGCTAGAAGAAATGGAAACATCTTGTCCTCGATCTTGAGGACTCACCAAGCTTAGGGAATAGTAGACCCAAGCTTCACTTGAAGAAAAGTAGAATGAATCAACGGCCGGTACCTACACTCATAGAATGTAGAAAAAAGAAGGGGTTAGAACAAATATGTACTAAGTATGGAAACATGCATAAAATCCTTGAAATATGCTAAAAAGGACATTTTGGTTACAAAGTATGCATTTATCAAGTTTGGAAACCAACATGCAATCTCAATGTAAAAGACAAACTATAATCACATTTATACTCATAACATAGTAACATCAATACCTTTGCAACCGTTAAGGAACACTTGTGCAATGTATGGTTGGCATCCCATAATACCAACCATACTAAGTACTCCCTTGAAGTTACCTTAGTCATACATATCATCTTTAGACCTCATCATAAACAATAGTCATCAATAAGAAAAGAGCCATGTACATTAGTTGAATATAAAGAAGACCATTTATGACAACTATCCATTCAACATATATGCTTACATTCGTATTTCATCATAACATAAAATGACCATCCCATAACATCCTACTAAGTCCACTTGTGCAATGTGGAAGTGAAGTCCCATACCCCGACTCCTACTAAGTAAACTCACCAAGAAGTCATAGTATAGTTCATATCTTATCATATAGGGAAGATTGTATTAACCGACATAGACCATGTGAGATACATGGAATCCGGTGTTCTACCCCCACACCGAAAAGAGGGCGTCCTACTTGCCTAAGGTAGAACTATTATAATAGCTTTTAGGTGGATCCACTAGCTAAAGACCTATGTGGGCACATAGTTATGGGTTTAGGAGATTGCTACTAAAAACCCGGACTAATAGCATAAAAGGTTTCCATCTCATGAGATAAACCTATAATGGGAAGCTGGACTTGCTAAACCTAAAAGCTTCCTATCTCATTGTTCATATCCTCTTGGTGCTAAGCATAATTCCCTTTTAGAGTCATATTAAGCATTTACTTAGGTTCATGTTCATAAGAGAATGCACTAGGCACTCAAACCAACATACATCATAATAGCTCATAGATTCATTAGGTGAGAATGCCCTTTCAACCTTAGAAATAACATTAACATGTGAGTAAACCTTTCACATTATTATTCATAGTGTTTTCATGAGAATAACCTTTCAATCAACACCACAATATCACCATCATCCTAGCAAGTCATACATGAACATATGTAAAAGGGTAAGGGGAGAATTGACCTTTCAACAATACCTCAATTTACACAATAGTGATAAGATTTTTACCTTTCAAGTGAATTCTAAGTTCACATACAACTTTCATCAATCATGAACCAACCTTCACAATTTACCCCCCTTCAAGGGTCATGAACCAAGTCTCACAATCACACTTAGGAATACTACTTTAGGCATGAATAAAACAAGATTCAATAAGTAGACTAACATAGACACAATTCATAGTAATCATCTTGCATCAATACACCCATCATAAATCATGAAATTGGAGTCATAGGGTAGTACATGGGTTCATGGGGAACTTTACAATAAAAATCACCATTAAACATCATATAATGCAATTAACATAATAAAATCATTTTTAGGAAGAACCCATGGCTAGAATTAAAACCCTAGTTTTTGAACAATATCCCAAATTCGAAATTAGAGTTGAAGGGCTTCATGGAAAAAAGTGTTCCATAAATCAAGGTTCCCATACCTTAATTGAAGCTTTGCCCACGAATTGGAGTTGAGAAGATGGATTCTTGAGCCCTAACCTTCAAGTTCTTGGTGTTCTTCAATGGAGAACCTTTAGAGAGAGAAATATTGAGAGGAGATGGGTCTTCTTTTAATTCTTTTAAAAGTAACTAAAATTCCAAGGTTTTCAAGTCTAAAAAGGTTATATAGTCACTAGGAAAGGAATAAAATAATGAGGATTCATCTTTGGAAAAGAACTTAGGACCCTTTATATTTGAACTTAAATTACCCCCGCTTTCACGATTTTGCTCTCCCAAAGGACCCTCTTGGTTCACCAAGGGCACTAGGCGATTCGCCAAGTGAACCCTTGGCTCGCCCAAATTTCTAGTAAGCTCCAAAAATGGGCAGCTTACTAGGCGACCTAGAGGGCCAATGGGCGACTCGTCAAGCTGGTTGGCGAGCTAAGGCTTAGTTCGCCCTTTGTTCCAGAACCTTGGCCAAAGGGATAGCCCACAAGGCGACCCTAAGTGCAATTTGGCGCATCGCCAAGTCACTTGGGCGATCAAGTAGTCCTATCGCCAAATGGTCCATCTAATAACAAGGTTCCTTTCACTCTATCTTGCTAGCTTAGGCCCTTGCTTGAACCCTAGGCTTCTTCCTTACTCATTTAAGTTCTAAAAATAGCCAAGACATCAAATTAAAGTTACTCTAACTGACACAATGAGGCTCTAGTTTAACCTACAAATTTCCGGGTCGTTACAGAAAATGGGCACGTTGGGCAGTTTGGCGAGCTTTGTCGAGCTCGCCGAACCACTCTGCGGTTCGCCAAAGTCCTCATAAATTGCCTTTAATATCATGAATTTGTTGAGTTTGATTCTGTAACTTTCGGCGAGAAGTCTGAGCTCGCCGAGTTCATTCGGCAACTCGCCGAAAGTCTCCCTTGATCGCCTTTTCTGCGCCTCTAATCCCTAAAATATACTGTAACTTTTGGCGGGCTAGTTTGAGCTCACCGAAGGGCCCTGAACATTGCCGACATGCCATTTTTCAGTGAAATTTTTAAGCCAATCCTTTTGGCGAATCCGATCTGGCTCGTCAAAGGGATTCGGCGAGTCTTTCTGTAACATGATTTTTGCAATTTTCTTGAGATTGTCTCTAACTATTTCCGATGTGTTTTGCAGATATGGCTAGGACAAACCTAGACGATAGTGGTATGCCACCCCGCAAAAGAGCATAAGGTATTTATATTAATGAGGGGGCAACTGCTCCCTCTATAAAGGGAAACCAAGCACCTCCAAAAGAGGCAAAGGAAAGGGCAAAGCGCCCGAAACAGAAAGACCGGAGTGCAACTCTGGCAGTGATGGGGAGTTTACTCATTCTCAGCCCTCATTCTCAGAGCCTGAGGATGATCAGCCACTTCAGACCAGGCGGGTTGATATACGTGCTCGAGTTTGCCAAGATCCATCTAGCATCCAGAGGCCAGACCTCCTACTACTGATAGTGCTAGCTCCGGCACAAACGGTGGTTCCAACGCCACCAGTTCAAGGTCCTCCTCCTCGGATACTTAGTAGGCAAAAGGCCAAGGGATTGAGGATGATTCTCGAGGAGAAGCTGCTGTCCACAGAGGGCCTAGAGGGAAGATATTATAGGGTGGGGGACACACTCCGATACCATCGCTTTGACATCTTCACCAGGCCCCGAGGCTCGTATGTCCCCACATGGGTTCATGAGTTCTACGCTGTGTATGGTGAGCTAGTTCCCCAGGTGAAGAAGAAGGCTAATGCCTTTAGACCAGTGAAGTCCGTAGTGGTCCGGGGGAAAGAATTCGGGTGCAACAATGATCACATCAATGCTGCACTTGACAGAGGCACGATGTTTGAGCATGAGTATTATGGGATAGCTACATCACATGCCATGGATAATCTGAAGAGCTGTCTTGCTCCTCTGATTTGTGACATCACCCTGAGGTGGATTGAGGCAGGAGCTCCGATCGAGAAGAAGGATTTAAATGTAGTTGCGTGGTACTGGTTTCGATTCATCAGCAGCTCCATCACGCCCTCACAAAATGAGTCCATCATCCGCCACCACAAGGCAACCTGTCTAGGTTCCATCATCGCACACAAGTGTCTCAACTTGGGCCTCATCATTGAGCAGGAGATGGCCATGAGGGCCAAACAACGCCACACGTCCCTTCCCTTCCCGTCCTGATTACAAAGCTATGCCGGCATGCTGGAGTTCCTCGTGACAAGAAGAGGGACATAGAGGTTACCCCTACATCTTTCACAGATATCCGTCACATAGAGACTGAGTACACTCGGGAGGAGGAATATAGGAGGAGAGCAGCTCCAGTGGATGCATCCCCGGAGGTTGATGTTGAGTCGATACCTGCGGAGGCATCTGTGCCTACTCCGGCCTCAGGGCCTTCAGGTACACCCACTTCCACTTCCTCCCAGGCTCCTGGTCCTTCTACTGCTTCCCCGCCCACCAGGATTACTCAGGCCATGATCCTAAAGATAGGGAACTTAGCTGTCACGACCCGGGAGCACCCCCTAGTCGTAACCGGCGTACTCGACCTCGAAGAGGTCTAATACAAGCCTCTTAGCATTCATTCATCGCATAGACACTAAAACCATAAGGAATTTAAAACTTTCTTTACCAAGAAAACATTTCATAATTTAAAAAATAAATAATAGCAAGCGGAAGACTTTCTAGACTTTATACATGATGTCTCAAAACCATCTAATACTTTAGAGTACAAAATTCGGGACTAATCCCGTACACAACTTAAACAATACTAAAAAGACATAAAAGAACATATTGGGTATTGTCCTCGAATCTATGAGGACTCACCAAGTCTTCATCTTCAACACTTAGAAACCTATCAAAGCCATGACATGTCATCATCTCCAAATCCCTACACTTTAGTTAAAAAGGGAAAGAAAGGGGTTAGCACAATTAAGTACTAAGTATGGAAGCCATGCAAAAACATGCTAAAAGGGACGTTTATTGGAGAAACATGCTTTTATGCCATTTGGTAAAACTTCATGAAAAAAAATACAAGTAAGCCTTTTCATCATTTCTTGACCTCTATCTCAAGTTACCCAAAGCCACACTTAAGTGAAACATGAAGTGACCGCCCATACAATCTCTTCATATACACCTAAGTATTCCTAAGGGTTACCATAGATAAGGAAATTTACCATTACAATATAACATACTAAGTCAATGTTCACATATAAAACCATAGCCAACCGTATACATACTCAACATATATTCATATACAACCCATGCTTAAATTTAAAGGAACACATGCCATTTCATTACCATAGGACCTCTACCTAATATAACCTTAAGACACACTTGAGTAAGACAAGAAGTGACCGCCCATACAACATCTTCAAGCACACTTAAGTGTTCCTCAAGATTACCTTAGATAAGGACATTTCCTTTACAACATAACATCAATAGACCAACATTCTTTAAGAAACCATTTTTGGAGACATTCAAGCACATAAGGGGACTTTCACATAATAGTCGTTAGACTTAGGGAACTCACTTTAGTATCTTCAAAGCCTACTCGTGCCATGTGTAGATAGCATCCCATACTACTACCTACACTTTGTAGAACCTATCAAGAAACCATAATGAAATCTCACATGATGGGAAGTAAGCATTTAACCGACATAGACCATGAGAGCTTGTCATGGAATCCGGTGTCATGAGTCCCCACACCGAAAAGAGGTGGTCTACTTGCCTAAGGAAGACCGGTATATATAGCTTAATGGATCCACTAGCTTCCTATGCGGGCACATAGTTTATGGGATAAGGTAGACGATCATTGAAACTCATGCCTAACTGTCGGGGGAGTTTCCATCTAACCAAATCCGCTCGGTGCTTAGCCTACATTCCCATAGAATAGTTCATTACTTTGACATCATCACACATGAAAGGGTGCCATAAGCCTACCGATTCAAGGTACATTATTTAACACATGAAAGGGTGCCATAAGCCTACCGATTCAAGGTACATTATTTAACACATGAAAGGGTGCCATAAGCCTACCGATTCAAGGTACATTATTTAACACATGAAAGGGTGCCATAAGCCTACCGATTCAAGGTACATTATTTAACACATGAAAGGGTGCCATAAGCCTACCGATTCAAGGTACATTATTTAACACATGAAAGGGTGCCATAAGCCTACCGATTCAAGGTACATTATTTAACACATGAAAGGGTGCCATAAGCCTACCGATTCAAGGTACATTATTTAACACATGAAAGGGTGCCATAAGCCTACCGATTCAAGGTACATTATTTAACACATGAAAGGGTGCCATAAGCCTACCGATTCAAGGTACATTATTTAACACATGAAAGGGTGCCATAAGCCTACCGATTCAAGGTACATTTAGGAAAGCTCATTAACTCCACTTGAAAGGGTGCCATGGGCCTGCCGATTCAAGTCTCATCATTAACCTTTATGGAAAGGTGCCATAGGCCTACCGAATCCAAGGTTCATTACTTATCATTAATGGAAGGGTGCCATAAGCCTGCCGATCCGAGGTACATTATAAGCATGTGTGGAAGGGTGCCATAAGCCTACCGATCCAAGGATTCAACAATCAACAATATAATCATTTATACAAGAAAATGATGCATAAGCCCTACCAATTCAAGGTATACTTTATATTGAAGAATCCTTCATATTATATCATCAACATTCATGAGTGTCATCAACACATCTCTGGATTTCCATACATCTCATAACTCAAACTTTAAAGCATCGATTCATCAATTCTCCATAGTTGGACATTTTGTCAAACACCTTGAAGGCATGTAATGGAATCAAAGAGCATGGAAAATAGGGTAGTAATTATGCAACCAAACCAGTGAACAACCTACAACAACACCTTTACATTCATAACATGAT
Organism: Solanum tuberosum; assembly: GCF_000226075.1. NCBI lineage: Eukaryota > Viridiplantae > Streptophyta > Magnoliopsida > Solanales > Solanaceae > Solanum > Solanum tuberosum. The sequence goes on along the minus strand of NW_006238941.1, from coordinate 3,201,120 downwards.
CACATTATCTTCATTGAACTCTCATTCATACAATGTCATGATAACACTTCAATTTCTCATACTTTGCCTTTAAGGCCATAAGCCTCTCATACCAATACACCAACAATACACCATAAACTAAGCATGAGTAATGACATACTTCAACAATCTAAAGACATTTAAACAAGTTCGATTCATATACATTCATTATCAAGCAACCCACTTTATAAAGGCATAAACTAGGAATAGAGAGAAATCATGGGTTCATGGAGTATTTTCGTCATAAATCATCATTTAAACACTAATACAATCATAATAAGTCATTAATAACCATTTGAAAACGTTTGAAGAAGGAACCCATGAGTTAGAATAAAAACCCTAGGTTTTGAAGAACTTGGAAGCTTTGAAATCATGTTTTGAAGGGACTCTATGGGTGAAAGCTACCCATAGATGAAAAGCCACCATACCTTTGCTATGATCTCTCAAGAAATTTGATGAAGAAAAACTTGAATCCAAAGCCTAGCTCCCACTTCTTCTTCTTCTTGAGTTGGAGAGAATATTTGAGAAGTGAGGGAAATGTTTTTAGGGATGGGAATGAACTAATGATATATAGGAAATAATATATGTCATTTGGAAGAAATGGTCCAACACTTAGAAAATATTTTGGGCGGATGAACAGTAAATGAACAGTAATTTAGCTACTGGAATTTCCGTTTTCTGCCGGACAGACTTTACGAAAATGGGCATAACTCCTTCGTCCGAACTCCGAATGAGGTGAAACGAAGTGCGTTAGGTAGCTAACTCAAAGGGCTTTCCATGGATATATTATTGGCCACCCAAATAATTCGTGTGCTAGGAGATATGACCCTTCAAAGTAGACCCTCGAAAAAGGCTTCACTTGGAAATTTCGGATTTTGATACGGTTGCTCTAAAATTCGGGTTAGACCCATTTCCCACTCAATTTGACCCCCTAAACAAGAATATGAAGTCGGATTTTCGAAAAACGAAACGGATCTTTTTATAAGTAGCTAAACAAGTTTCCGGTAACTTCCGAAGCACATTTTTAAGAACTTTTTGGGTCAAATTCAAATATAATCATTTCATTAAGTTCTCGACTCTAAACTCACATGTGAGGCTCTAGTTTCACTCTATCATTTTCCGAGTCGTTACATTATCCCCCACTTAGGAACATTCGTCCTCGAATGACACTTAACACTTTTCAAGGAAAACGACCAAAGTAAACAGCCCATATTCAAGCATACAACCATATAATCAATACACATAATAAGGAGGAACATCAACTCCACATAGAAAGTCCCACACAACTTCATGCAATTCAAGAAAGTAGGCACAACATCTACTAACTCCTTATGCATCATCTTTACCTTTTCTCATTTCTCATTTCATTTCATTTCATTGGAGGTACTTCCTTCTCCAAATCATCTCATGCTCATCATAACATCAAAGGACACAATATGCAATTTTCTCATTAAAGCACATCATGCAACCTTCTCCAAAACTCAAGTAAGCATGCTCACATTATCACCTCATAAAGCAAATAGACAACTTATGCTAAATGCACATTATGCAACTTTCTCATAGAAGCACTTTAGGCAACATCATCAAAACACTTTTAAACATGCTCATAAGTCAACTCATGCAACATTTAGGCAAATCATTATAGATGCACATCAACATGAGGAACATAAATTTATGAAAACTCATTTTCTCATTTAACAAGAATTCATTTAAAACATGCATGACATAAGGAGACCATGGAAAACTCTTTTTCACATAAGACTCCACAACATGAACCAAGCTTCTAGGAACTCTTTGTTTTAGGCTTGAGTAAGCACATATAGAAGTAGGTAAGGATATCAACACTTCTCAACAACTTCACTACTCAACATACCATCCCCCACTTAAGGGTAAACCCAACTAAGGTCAACCTTAACATCTCATAAAAATCTCAATGAAGATACCACCAATCTTACCAAAACCATTCTTACCCAACTCTTTAATTCACTAAACCTCTTGTAATGAAAACATCCTTCAAGCCTAACTCATAAACATCAACCACACTTAAAGACCTTATCATCTAACCACATATTTCCCCCACTTAGGAGAAACTCTTACTAGTTCTTTCAAATTCACCTCCTTCCATCCTAAGGTCGGATCAAAACAACACTAGGCTTTTATACTCATTACACCTAGCATTTCTAAATCACCACACATTTCACAAATTCCTTCAACACATCACAAAACTTCCTCATGACTAAGCCGGATACTACCAACAACACGCATAACCAAAGGAATCCCATTCATACTAAAGTCATCACCACAATCTTTCACCTCACACCTACTAAGTCACCAAGTCATAGTTGGCATCACAACCAACATTCTCTCTCCCTCAACCCTTGCAACATTAAAACTTCCTCAAAGGTAACACCCAAATGACCATCACATACGGAACAAGGGAAGACATTATAGAGAGAACTCCATGGCACGACTAAAAGAATGAAGAAGTGAAACTTTCATAGCACCCAATAGCCTCCTATTCATAATGTGGCGCGCTTCACATTATGAACAAGACTCTACTAGATGTGGTTTTGAGACAACCTAAGACCATCCCGGAAACTTATGCTCTGATACCAAGTTTGTCACGACCCGGGAGCACCCCCTAGTCGTAACCGGCGTACTCGACCTCGAAGAGGTCTAATACAAGCCTCTTAGCATTCATTCATCGCATAACACTAAAAACATAATGAATTTAAAACTTTCTTTACCAAGAAAACATTTAATTAAAAATAGCAAGCGGAAGACTTTCTAGACTTTATACATGATGTCTCATAACCATCTAATACTTTAGAGTACAAAATTCGGGACTAATCCCGTACACAACTTAAACAATACTAAAAAGACATAAAAGAACATATTGGGTATTGTCCTCGAATCTATGAGGACTCACCAAGTCTTCATCTTCAACACTTAGAAACCTATCAAAGCCATGACATGTCATCATCTCCAAATCCCTACACTTTAGTCCAAAAAGGGAAAGAAAGGGGTTAGCACAATTAAGTACTAAGTATGGAGACCATGCAAAAACATGCCAAAAAGGACATTTTCAAGGAAGTAAATGCTTTCATATCATTTTGATAAAACCTTCACTTCACAAGTATAAGAGACATAATACAAGTCAACATTAACATATAAGACCATAGCCAACCATACATATACTCAACATAAATCCACATACAACCCATGCTTAACTTTAAAAGAACACATGTCATTTCATTACCATAGGACCTCTACCTAATATAACCTTAAGACACACTTGAGTGCGACAAGAAGTGACCACCCACACAATCCTCTTCAAGCACACTTAAGTGTTCCCCAAGATTACCTTAGATAAGGACATTTCATTTACAACATAACATCAATAGACCAACATTCTTTAAGAAACCATTTTGGAGACATTCAAGCACATAAGGGGACTTTCACATAATAGTCGTTAGACTTAGGGAACTCACTTTAGTATCTTCAAAGCCTACTCGTGCCATGTGTAGATAGCATCCCATACTACTACCTACACGTTGTAGAACCTATCCAATAACTAGAGTGCACATCCCACATAATGGGAATAGGCATAACCGACATAGACCATACTAGCTAGGTATGGAATCCGGAGTCTATCCTACTCCGTGGAGGTTGTTCTACTTGCCAAAGGTAGAACTAGTAAGCAACCCATGTAGGCACATGGTTAAGGGATGTCCAAGGAAGTTCATTGTGCCTAATCTCATACTCAACTAGGCCACCTTCCTAACCACATCCACTCGGTGCTAGCCTTGTTTCCCATAGAGTATTCAATCACATATGTACTTAGAGAAGGTTCCTTTTCTAGTTCAACCAACTCATAGTACCTCTTCCCAAGAAAGGCCCCATTTCTTAGTCATGGCCAATCAAGGTTCATAAGGATAGCTCATTAAATCCCCCTAGAAGGGTGCCTTAGGCCTACCGATCCAAGGTTCATCATTTCACACATGAGAAGGGCTACCACCATTAGGTCTACCGATTTCATGGTTTTACATTTACTTAGGAAAGCTAGACTTATGAAAGGGCACCATTTCTTAGTTTTGCCCATTTCACACATTCATGCATTCAAGACTTTAAGTAACAAGGAGGGACACTTTAGTCTACCAACCAAGTCACAACATTTTCATTTAAGGATACTTCATAATCCAACATCATTTCATATATACATCATGAGAAATCATACTTTAACTCACAATGCTATCCACTTTACATAGGATCATCACAAGATCACATAAAACTCATTCACACCATTCCTTCACATATAGCTTCACATAAAACTCATTCACATCATTCCTTCACATATAGCTTCACATAAAACTCATTCACATCATTCCTTCACATATAGCTTCACATAAAACTCATTCACATCATTCCTTCACATATAGCTTCACATAAAACTCATTCACATCATTCCTTCACATATAGCTTCACATAAAACTCATTCACATCATTCCTTCACATATAGCTTCACATAAAACTCATTCACATCATTCCTTCACATATAGCTTCACATAAAACTCATTCACATCATTCCTTCACATATAGCTTCACATAAAACTCATTCACATCATTCCTTCACATATAGCCCCATTCTGCCTATTTACGGTCTACCCGGTTAGAGGTCGAGGTACCTTGGATGATTGAGCGGGCCATCCTAGATGTGTTGAAACCCCTCGGAACATCTATTGACGCCCTCAAAGCGAGAGTAGAGACTTGTGAGAGTTGACAGGGGGCTACTTTAGAGATGAAGGCTTTGAAAGCCGAGGTTGCAGACTTGAGGAAGGATGTGGACTATCTAAAGTCTAGGGAATTCACTTTTTTATTTGAGGCAGCTGAGACTTAGGGTGTTTCGGACAGTTTCGAGATGCCTCCGGCTACCACCAGAGATGTGCCCATAGAGGATGATGTAATTCTCACAAGAGAAACTACAATATAATGCGAAAATCCAAAGACAAGAAAGTAAGATAGATAGATAGACACAAAAAGAGGAAACAAAGAGCAACCTAAGGGTATATTAAACCCAAAGACCTCACCTCGTTAATCCAACAAGAAGAACCTAACTCTTACGAAGACCTCAAGGGAATCGATATCCCAAGCAACCCCCATTTCTAAACAAGAATCAACAAAAGCTTTACCAAGCTTTCAAACACACACACAAGGAGTTTAGGTTTTTAACCATTTTCAACAAAAAAATCTAAGTCTAAAATGAAACCCTAAAGGCCTATTTATAGTATTAGGCATTATTACATAGATGGGCCCAAAAGTGACCCGAAATGGGCCAATGGGCTCGCCAAGTCGGGCTCGCCTAATAGCTCGGCGATGCGCCCAATGAACTCAACAAGGAACTCTGCTCCTGCCCTTGGCTGGGAAGCTACTGGAACTTTGGGCGGTCTGGGAACTATCGTCCAATCCACTTAGCGATGCGCCAATGGTCTTCAGCTCGCCTAGTGAGCAGTTTTCCCCTTTGTTGCTCCTTGGGGAGTTGGCGATCTTGGGAACCCTCACCAAAGGGCTTTTGGTGAGTCGTCGAAGTGTCCTGCAGCTTGCTGAATGGAGCACATTCTTCACTTGCTCTTCCTCGCTTAGTTAGGCCTCCCATGCTCCAAGCTATCATCCAAGTAGGGTGTTGCCCAACTGGGAGCTCCTTCAAGGTGCATATGTTCCCATGCAAGGCATGGAACTCCCTCCTTGGCATCCATACATGCCAAACAACCTCCATCCTTGTGAACACTCCATCAAAGCATTGAAGTTCTTGAATGTATAGGCTTGATGTAATCCATTTTACATCATTCTCCCCTTCTTGAAAAGGATTCGTCCTTGAATCCATACCTTGCAAAACAATAAGGGAAGCAAACAGTACAAAGATCCTCATGGCATGAGGGTTAGCGTTAGCAATAACAATATCATCACCATGCCAAGGATGCACAAATTTAACATATAACCAAGCATCACACATATTAACCAAGGGTTGGTAACCCATCAAAGCAATAGATACTTGGCTAAGTAAGAAACATTGACAAAGGGGTAGAACGTAGGAACAAATACACTTAAACAACATATGTAAGCCCTCATTGGTTCCACATTCAAACAAGCACAAGGCCTCCCTTATGTCAAGTATCGAACACTCTCATACCTAAGTACGAAGGCACAAGTAGTGTTGACCCAAGTTAAGACCCCATCCAATGCACTAGATAACTTCAAGAGTGTAAGTATTCCCAATTCATGAGCAGGTTCACGTACATAAGTATTCCCCACCCAAATTGGTAAACATACCTCATTCAAGCACATTGGATCAAGTAATAACACCAAAGAAGAATCTTTAGAATAACAGAAGGTGTTATTACTACACTCAGCACACTTAGAATCAACACCGGGGTCAAATGGGAAAGGATTGCATAGCATCGAGTGAAGGAGACTCTCATTTGCCCTATTGATTCGACTACTAACATAAGATATGCTACCCACAAAAGTATGAGTATCACTATATGCAAGTAGATAAGAATTGAGTCCTCGAATCTAGACCTTGTAAAACCATATAGATCATAAGCAAGAAGCTTATCCTCTTAGCATGAGGGGTAGTACAAAGGTTAACGCTTAAAATAATTAACCGAGGAGACTCAAAAACAAGGAACAACCAAATATCCTCTAGGGTCATTTCTATTAAGCCCACAAATGGAGAACAAGGACAATGGTCATTCTTCTCAACAACAAGAGAACACCACCCAAAATATGATACTCCCACCAGTTCAAATGCCTTCAAGCATCCACCGGGATCAAAAGGATAGAAGGTCAACAAAATTGGATCAAGTGCTCCTCCATTTATCAGGTGGGCACTCGTTCCTCCTAACAACATACTCCACTCAACAGCATGAGCATCATCATATGTAGATAGGTAATAGAGAAAGGTGTCATGCTCATTAGAGACATCTAAGGTGTTCTCATATGCAACATCACAACTAGGTTCAAGGATCCTAACACACATTACATTACAAGAAGGAACACACAAAGACATCATGTCCAATTTAAAATAAACTCCACCTTCTCTCAACAAAGAACTCCTATCCCCATAAAATGTATGATCAACAAGATCATACTCAAAGCAAGAGTAAAGAAAGGGGCTTAGGAAACTAACCTTCCCCATACACAATGTAGGCTCCTCAAGTGGATTGTAAACCCTCAAGAAGGACTTTCCATCGTAGGGAAAGGTGTCAACAAATCCATCCAAATGATACTTGTCATCTTGACCAAGCATCACTACACAAATGCTACAATGTAAATTACTACCGGGGTCAAATGGAAAGGAAATCCATGGATTTGTATTAAGTATTTCCCCTTTTTCCCAATTGTCACCCTCATCTTCTGACAACATACTCCACTCAAAAGCGTGAACATCATCATATGTAAGCAAGTAACAGAGAAAGGTGTCTCTCAAGTCAACTTCCTCTAGGGTGTTTTCATGGGTATGACTACTAGTATATTCACACTCATGGTCATACCATAAAGAAGTGAAACACACCAAGAAGAAGAAGTAATTGGAAAATAAACACCACCTTCCTCCTCATCACATTCCTTCCCCACAAGAGTACTCTCATATTCTAAGAAGATATTTCCATCTTTGGGAGGGAAAGCATCACACCATAGTGGGTTACTATAACAGGTATATCTAGCAAGAACTATACTGCTCTCAGGATTCACACCACTAGGTACATCACTAAGAGTGATTTCATCATCTTTAAAAAGGATGTTGTACTTAAAGAGGGAATGATCAACCACTAGGGAAGAATTAAAACATGCAAGTTCACCCTAAAAAAGACACATATCATCTTTCGAAGCATTTTCGAGCACAAGATCTCTATGAGCAAAGCAAGCAATCGGATCTTCCACAAAAGACATGCTCATAGAGTCACTCCTATTCAATCGATCAACATTATCATTAGTACCACTACATTGAGGTTCCTTAATCACATTACAAGAACCCTCAACCAGTGAACTACACTCACAAACAGGGTGATCAACACAATTATTACAAAATAATGAGCTAGCATTCAAAGCATAGGTGTCAATCGACCTGATTCTGGCATTTATGGTGGTGGACATACTCGATTGGAATGGGAAGAACTACTCATCCAACGAGTTGGCATACCTCTTAGCAGTCCCCTAAAACCGGTACTAATGAATCTAGAGTTCTCCAATTTTCATGGGCCGGAGGGGGAGGAATTAGAGGACTGGTTCCAGAAATCAGAAGAATCAATTCGGTCATCAATAGGATCAACTAGTGTATCCACACTCTCAACAAGCACATTATCAATATAAGGTAAAGAAACAATAGGCTCACATATAGACAAGCTGACATTTACACTTTGTTCATTTGCAATGGTAAAAGTGTTAAATTTAGCTATGGTACCTTGACGCCCGCAAGAAAGATCTTCTTTACCCTCAAATAACACTCCCGTAGGAATGTTGGGACAACACACAAATATATCCATCACAAGAGCTTCATGAGGATCCTGCAAAAGCAAAGAAATATAATGGGGAAGGCAAGAGTGAGATGGGTTAGCTTGCAACTCATGATCCTTAAGGATCAATGCACTTTCGACTCCCACATCCTCCCTTATCTCTTTATGCTCAGCCAATAACAACTTGGCCTTTCCCTTCAACTTCCTCTTTTCTCCTTCTCCTTGGGCCTTAGCCTCCACATGTCCCTCATTTTTTTTCCTTTTATCCCTCAACTCATCCATCTTTCGATACAACTCTATGACTTGGGATGGTGACATTGGCTTAAGGACATATTTACAACCCATCGACATGACGGTATAGGTGTTGTGCCTTCCATCATGTATTGACGCGTGGCTGTGTTGCCAAGGCCTCCCGAGTAGTACATGACTAGATTGCATGGGAATCACATCACAAAGTACAACATCATGATATTTCCCAATTTGGAACTTAATCAATACATGTTCATGTACCCTCAATTCCTTCTCATTTAACCATTGAAGTGTGTATGGTTTAGCATGCTTAGTGGTAGGAAGCTTCAAGTAGTCCACCACAGCCGTGCTAGCAAGGTTGGCACAACTTCCACTGTTAATGATCAAAACACATACTTGGCTCTAGATGAGGTACTTGGAGTAAAGATATTCTCCCTTTGCTCGTGATTGATCATGGTCTTCCTAGGTATAGTTCGTCTTACCACATAAGATGGTAATGTGAACCTTGTCTCTTTGGCCCAAATCTCATCCTCCACCTTGGTCAGTCTAGAATTTATCTCGGATAGACGACCTCTAAACTCAGCCAAGCTTCCATCCAATATCCTCATCATCCGACTCTCTTCAGTAGGAGTCCTCATGGAAGATTCTATGGTAACCTTTCCCTTTGGTGGGTAAGTTTTGCTTCCGGTTTCCATGGTACCTAGCAATAATAAAGACTCAACAAAACCAATAAACAACAACGTTAGTGTTAGTGAAAGTGAACTCACAATCACTCGTGTTTACACACCTTTGATTGCCTCTCAAATTGGCACGGCTAATGTTGAAGATTGCTTATATTCGGTTGATCACAAAAGTGATGTAATTCTCATAAGAAGAACTACAATCTAATGCGGAAATCAAAGACAAAAAATAAATATAAATAGATTGACACAAGAAAAGGAAATCAAAAGCAACCTAAAGGTATATTCAACCTAAAGACCTCAATCGATTGATCCATAATCAAGCACTGAATCTCTTACGATGACCTCAAGGGAATCAAATCCCAAGCAACCAACGTTTCTAACAAAAGGCAACAAAAGCTTAACCAAGATCTCAATACTCAAACATGAATTTTCAGTTTTTAACATCAATAATAATTTGAGTCTAAAATGAACCCAAGCTAGCTATTTATAGTTTTAGAACTAAAGGGCCCAAAAGTAACCCGAAATGCGAAAGGGCGAGCTGGGTCGGGTCGCCTAGTGGATTGGGCGATGCGCCGACCTAGTTGGCGAGTAATCCTGCGTGGTCCGTCAGCTTAGCCACGTTCTGGAACAATGGGCGAGCTGGGGTCATCGCCTAGGGACTTGGGTGATCCGCCAATTGTCTCTGGCTCACAAAAGTGTCTAGCTGCAACTTTCAAGGCGTGGAATCCCTTGTTTGATGTCAATACCATCTCAAGCACCTCCATCTTCATGAATATCCCCTGCATCCTCTGAAGGTCTTGAGCTTGGCTCCTTGTAAATGGCCTTGATGTAATTCGTTTTACATCATTCTCTCCTTCTTGAAAAGAATTTGTCCTCAAATTTGATGGATCATCATCAACAGCAGTTGGCAAGGGTGACACGTCTCACACATTGAAAGTGTTGTGCACTTGGTATTCTGGCGGAAGGGCAACCTTGTAAGCGTTGTCGTTGTGCCGCTCCAGTACTGGAAATGGCTCATCACCCCTTGGCATCAGCTTGGTCTTGCGATGGGTGGTAAATCGCTCCTTGCGAAATTGAGCCCACACCATGTCACTTAGTTCAAACACGATCCTCTTACGGCCTTTGTTAGCCTTTTTGGCTACATCTTGGTTCTTCTTTTCTAAGCGCTGCCGCACTTTTTCATAAAGCTTCTTCATAGCTTCAGCTCGCTTACTCCCATCTAAGCTTAACACGACTTCTTGAGAAAGAGGAGTGAGATCTAAATGGGTGAGGGGGTTAAAACCATAAACCACTTCAAACGGAGTCATGCCAATAGTTCTATGAATAACTCGATTATATGCAAATTCAAGTAAAGACAAATGTTCCTCCCATGAGGCCAACTTCCCATGCACTACGGCACGAAGCATAGAACCTTAGGTTCTATTCATAACTTCAGTTTGGCCATCTGTTTGTGGATGACAAGAAGTTGAGAACAACAACTTAGTACCAAGTCTACCCCACAATTCCCTCCAAAAGTGACTAAGGAATTTTGGATCCCTATCACTTCCAATGGTTTGAGGAATTCCATGAAATTTAACAACATGCTCAACAAACAAAGATGCTACATTGGAAGCATCATCACATTTATGACATGGAATGAAATGAGCCATCTTTGAAAATCGATCAACAACAACAAAGATGCTATCTCTACCTCTTTTGGTCCTTGGCAAACCTAAAACGAAGTCCATTGAAATATCAAGCCAAGGTCTTTGAGGGGTGGGGAGAGGAGTGTATAAACCATGGGGAAGGAGGCGTGACTTAGTACGTCGACATTCGATACATTGACCACAAATTCGAACAATGTCTTTATGTATTTTAGGCCAATAGAATTGTTCCTCAAGTATTCCCATAGTTTTGTTAACACCAAAATAACCCATTAAAACCCCATCATGTGCCTCCCTCACAAATAGTTCTCTCCAAGAGCTCATGGGCACACAAAGTCTCTTGCCTTTGAACAAGCAACCATCAAACTTGGAATAGGGAGTAGAAGATCTATCCCTCATCCACCTTTCCCTCTCTCATTCCTCACAATCTTTGAAGATTGGAGCAAACACGGGATCTTGGGGTACAATGCCTTCAAGTATTCAAAGCCAATCAATTTGGAAGACAAAGTATTTATCAACACATGTTTTCTAGACAAGGCATCGGCTACAACATTTTCCTTCCCTTTTTGTATTGGATTTACATAAGGGAAAGTTTCAAGGAATTCAATCCATTTGACGTGCCTTTTGTTCAACTTTCCTTGGGCCCGAATATGCTTTAGGGACTCATGATCAGTACTAATGAAAAATTCTTTGGGCCACAAGTAATGTTGCCAATTACCCAAAGCCCTAATCAAGGCATACAATTCAAGATCATAAGTGGAATAATTCAAAGTAGCACCTTTTAGCATTTCACTGAAGTAAGCAATGGGCTTTTGGTCTTGCATTAAGACGGCTCCAATGCCTACTTTACTAGCATCACATTCCACTTCAAACATTTTATCAAAATCAGGTAATTGCAACAAAGGAGCAGAACTAAGCATAGATTTTAACGCTTCAAAAGCATTGGCTTGTTCCTCTCCCCACTTAAAAGTTTTATCCTTTCAGATTACCTCAGTCAAGGGGGCTGCTATGGTACTAAAACCTTTGACAAATCGTCTATAAAAACTAGCCAACCCATGAAAGCTTCTAATATCGCTTATGAATTTCGAAATTGGCCAATTCTTAGGAGTCTCAATTTTAGACTCATCAACTTCAATCCCTCTTGAACTCACAACAAAACCCAAGAATACAACTTCATCAACATAAAATGAACACTTATCAAGATTAGCATAAAGTTGATCCTTCCTAAGCACATCAAACACACATCTCAAATGCTCAACATGATCATGCACGGTCTTGCTATAAATCAAAATATCATCAAAATAGACAACCACAAATTTCCCTATAAAGGGTTTCATCACATGATTTATGCGACACATAAAGGTACTAGGAGCATTAGTGAGACCGAAGGGCATCACCAACCATTCGTATAGACCAAAATTGGTCTTGAATGCGGTCTTCCACTCATCACCGGGGTTCATCCAGATTTGATAGTAACCACTCCTAAGGTCAATCTTTGAAAACACACAAGCACCATTCAACTCATCAAGCATATCATCTAACCTAGGGATAAGATGACGATACTTTACCGTTATCTTATTGATGGCTCGGCAATCAACACACATGTGCCATGTTCCATTTTTCTTTGGAACCAATAGAACCTGCACGGCACATGGACTCATGCTTTCTCTAACATAACCTTTGTTGAGGAGTTCCTCCACTTGCCTTTGTATCTCCTTGGTGTCCTCCGGATTGCTTCGATAAGCCGGCTTGTTTGGCAATTGTGATCCAGGCACAAAGTCTATTTGGTGCTCAATTCCTCGAAGAGGGGGCAATCCACTTGGAAGCTCCTTTGGGAAGACATCCTCATAATCCTACAAAAGAAAGGAAATGGAATTGGGAAGGGAAGAATGAGATTTGTTAGTTTGTAGCACATGATCCCTATGTGTGATAATGATCAAAGAACTTTCGGACTCAATTTCCTCCCTTATCTCTTTGTAATTAGCCAACAACACTTGGGACTTTCCTTTCAACTTCCTCCTCTCCTCCTCTTCTTGGCTCTCGGCCTCCACATGTTCCTCTTCACACTACCTATTTTCCCTTGACTCACTCATCCTTTGGTATATATCATTTACTTGAGAAGGGGACATAGGATGAAGAACACATTTATGATCATTCAACACAAGTGAATACTTGTTAGTTCTCCCATCATGTTTGGTTGAACGATCATGTTGCCAAGGTCTCCCGAGTAGCACATGCCAAGCTTGCATTGGGACCACATCACATAAAACCTCATTTTGATACTTCCCAATCTTAAACTTGATCATCACTTGTCGATGCACTCTCAATTCCCCACACTCACTCAACCATTGAAGTTTGTAAGGTGTAGTATGCTTAGTGGTAGGAAGTTTTAAGAATTCCACTAATGCAGTGCTAGCAACATTTGCACAACTCCCGCTATCAATGATTAAGGAACACACATTATCCTTGATGAAGCACTTGGAGTGGAATAAGTTCTCTCTTTGGCTCGGATCATCCAAGGCCTTACTAACCATGGATCGTCTCACCACATATAGAGGAGCGAAACTCTCTCCTTCTTTGACGTAAAGGTCTGGTTCCTCATATTCTCGATCTTCAAACTCATCCTCTTCTTGAGGATCTTCTTCACCACCATCTTCTTGCTCCCTTTCTTCACTAAGATATATTTCCCCTCCTTGAAGTAGAGCAATCAATAGATTGGGACACTCACGCATTATATGACCCCATCCCCTACATTTGTGACATTGAATACCTTTAGGGAACTTGGTTGGGTTGGGGATACCTTGTCTCTAAGCAGGTACTTTGGAGTGTTTCCTTCGTAGGCTTTTTCTCATAAGGCTTCTTAACATCCGAACCCTTGTTCCAACCTGACGATATTTGAGCTCCCCCTTTGTTCTTGCTCCAAGAATTGGAAGATGAAGTCTTGTATTTAGCCACCTTCTCCTCCTTTAATTCTAGCTTTATCTCATGGGCGGCCTCAAAGGCATCATTCAAAGTAGCAACCCTATGAAGGGTCATTTTAGAAGAAATCTCTTTGTTCAACCCTACCTTGAAGTGAATTACGACATGCTCTTCAATTTCCCTATATTCCAGCTTCATGACTATGTTTTGGAACTTGTCATGATATGCTTCAACACTTTTGCTTCCTTGCCTCAAGTTATACAATTTGGCAAGTAATTCTTGGCGGTATCTTTCCGGCACATACTTAGCTCTCATCAACCTTTTCAACTCGGGCCATGGTGGAGGTTGACCTTCTTGGACAATTAAATGATACCTCTTCATGTATTCCCACCAAGTGACAACAATCCCCTCAAATTGGGCGATAGCATACCAACTACTTTTGACCTCCGCCATCTCATTCACATTGAAAATTCGGTCACATTGCGACTCCCATTCTAAGTAAGCATCGGTATTACATTCCCCTTTGAATGTTGGAAGAGTCGTTTTGATAGAATTGATGCCAACATCTTGGCTTCCATGGCCACCTTGGTCATTGTAGTGATAACCCCTTTGATAGCGGTTACCATGTTCTTCTCTAGCATCTTGGCAGACTTCAGGATGAACATTGGCTTCCCATTGATTTCCACCTTGAGGGTGGTTCCCATGTTGTCTCCTATCAAATGGCATTGGACCCAATCTACCTCTTGGTCCACCTTGCAATAATTGACCTCTTGGTCGATTCCTTGGTGACTCATTCCATGGGGCTTCTTCACCTTCACCCTCATAATCTCCTTGATGTTCACCATTCCTCACCTCATTCACGGGATTGGGTTGTGGTTGTGGTCTTTGGTAGGGAATATTCTGGTTAGGTGGTGTTTGGTAAGGATGGCTTTGATTTGGTGGAGCTTTTTGACTAAACGGAAAATGGAATGGTCGATGGGTACTTTGGCTATTTGAACCCAATTGCACAAATGTTGGGTGCAAGGTTTGGTGGAGGGTTCCAGGTGTGAGAGTGGGAGAGTGAGTGTGTTCGTGCCCACTGGTAGAAGCACAAAAAGTAGCTTGTGGTGTAGAGTCATTGGAATTGACTCGACCTTCCACTGTAGCAATCCTACCGTCCATCCGTGCTATATCACCTCTCACATTGTTCAACGCTTCCAGCAAAGTTGCCAAAGTAATTTCTCCGACGGGTGCTTGAGTATCTCCTCCTACCTCTATTGTACCTGACATTAAAACAACTCGCAAAAACAAACAGCAAACAATGTTAGCGTTAATAAATTGAACTCTCAATCACTCGTGTTTACACACCTTTGATTGCCTCTCAATTGGCGCGGCTAATGTTGATAATTGTTATATTCCGTCGATCACAAGGTACCAATTTCAAGTCTAGGTCGAAATGGATTCTTGTTTGAAGAAGAACAGATGACTCGATTAAACAAACGGACTGGATTCAAGAATTAACTATGAAGTAAAACGAGAAAAAAATGAAAAGGAAAGGCACAAACAAAGAAGTGAATTCAATAACCAATGGTCAACAATTAGAGTATTTACGAGTTGAAAATCGGTTTAGGATTCTTGAGAAACATTTGAGAATCAAAAGAAAGAAACTAAGAATTCAAAACCTGAGATTGGGAATAACTAGAGTTTCCAATCGCCGAATGACCTGTTTTCTTCGTCTAAGTTGAAGTTCAGCTCGCCAACTTGAAGATGGACTAGCCAAACTCTGCAAACGGACAAGGCAACTCGGCGATAGGGGTGGTAGTTTGGCGATGCGCCGATGGGACTCGGCGACCAAGGGTTGGTTCTGTCGAATGTTCCAGTATCTCCCTCAAATGGGTGACCAAATCTGCGAGCAACCTGCCCAACGGGCGAGGTGCCGGTTGGTTAGGCGATGCACACTTTTGCTCGCCCAATGGACCCTCTGCAACTCCTTCAATGCTCTGAAATTTGAAATCTGGTGGTCCCCCTTGCTCTTGTCTTTTAGTCTTTTAGTACTTGCCCCTTTTGTAATTTCCCCTTTAATAAACAGTTTTACTCTTTCTCTTTCTTCCCCTTTTGGATCAAATCCCTTATTTTCAAATGTTCTTCCCTTTGAAGCTTTGAATACTCTTTAAAACTTCAAGAACAAGATGAAGACCCAAAATAAAACCCCGAAGATTTCTAGCTCAGAATTTCAAGAAATTCAAGATACAAGCTCTCTTAGATATAGGCAACAATCCCTAATACTTTTTATCCTTCAATTCCAAACCAAATCCTTAAAATTTTAAAACCCACTTTGTCTTCTTCTATGGTGGATTCTTCAACAACCCTCCAAACTCCTTCCAATCTCAGTCTAAGACTCAAATAAGGTTGGAGAACACTATTCCAACCTTAGAAACTCAAACAAGACTCAAACCTAAGAAACCCATTTCAGCAAATTCACAAAAACGAAAATGAACAGATTTTTTTTGTAACAAAACCCCAGACTAGATTCGTAGGAACGAAGCTAGACTTGGCTCTGATACCAAATGATATAATTCTCACAAGAAGAAGTACAATCTAATGCGGAAATCAAAGACGAAAAATAAAGATAAATAGATTGACACAAGAAAAGGAAATCAAAATCAACCTAAAGGTATATTAAGCCTAAAGACCTCAATCGATTGATCCACAATCAAGCACCGAATCTCTTATGATGACCTCAAGGGAATCGATATCCCAAGCAACCAACGTTTCTAACAAAAGGCAACAAAAGCTTAACCAAGCTCTCAACACTCAAATATGAGTTTTTAGTTTTTAACATCAATAATAATCTGAGTTTAAAATGAACCCAAGCTAGATATTTATAGTTTTAGAACTAAAGGGCCCAAAAGTGACCCGAAATGTGAAAGGGCGAGCTGGGTCGGGTCGCCTAGTGGATTGGGCGATGCGCCAACCCAGTTGGCTAGTAATCCTGTGTAGTCCTTCAGCTTAGCCACGTTATGGAACAATGGGCGAGAACCCAGTTGGCTAGTAATCCTGTGTAGTCCTTCAGCTTAGCCACGTTATGGAACAATGGGCGAGCTGGGGTCATCACCTAGGCACTTGGGCGATCCGCCGATTAGCTCTGGCTCACCAAAGTGTCCAGCTGCAACTTTCAAGGCGTGGAATCCCTTGTTTGATGTCAATACCATCTCAAGAACCTCCATCTTCATGAATAGCCCCTGCATCTTTTGAAGGTCTTGAGCCTGGCTCCTCGTAAACGACATTGATGTAATCTGTTTTACATCACAAAAGAGCCAATTCTACTCTTGGTCGAAATGGATTTTTGTTTAATGAAAAATGGACGACTCAATTAAAGCAAACGAACTTGAGTCAAGAAGTTAACTACGAAGTAAAATGAATAAAAGAACACAAAGAAAAGCACTAACAAAGAAGTGAATTTCGAAAACCAATAGTCAACGAGTAGGTACTTACAAGTTGAAAATCAGTTTAGGAATCTTGATTACAAAATAGAGTCAAAAGAAAAGCAAACTAAGAATTAGAACCTGAGATGAAAAGGATCATAAGACAAGTTTCCGATAGCCAAATGCACTATTTTCTTCACCTAATGTGAAGTTCAGCTCGCCAACTTGAAGTTTGACTCGCCAAATTTTCCAATCAGACAAGGCAACTCGGCGACCAGGGCTTAGCTCGTTGAATTTTCCAGCATCTTCACCAAAATGAGGTCCAACTCGGCGACCTAGCTGCCCAAAGGGTGAGGCGCCGAGTGGAATGGGCGATCCAAGTCGGGATTCGCCCAAATTCCTCAAGCTGCAACTGTAAGGCTCCAAAAATTTAACCTTGGTGGTCCCCCTGCACTTGAGACTTTAGTATTTACCCCTTTTTGGTAAATCCCCCTTTTACAAACACTTTTACACTTTCTCTTTCTTCCTTTTTGGATCAAACTCTTACTTTTCAAATATTCCCTTCTTGAAGATTTAAATATTCTTCAAGAACTTCAAGAACACTATGAAGATCCAAAAATAAACCCTTAAAATTTTTTGTCTCGAAATTTCATGAAAATTTGGGAGAAGGCTCTCCTTGATATGGGGAACAACACCCAATACTTTTTGAACTTCAATTCCAAGCCGAAACCTTTAGATTTCAAAACCCACTTCGTCTTCTTCAAAGCTTCTTCAACCAACAATGGTGGAAACTTCAATAGTGCACCAAACCCTTTCAAATCTCAGCCGTAGACTCGAAATAGGTTAGGGAACACTAATCTAACCTTGGAAACTCTAAAGAAGACTAAAATCAACAAGACCCATTTCTGAAATTTCTCAAAAATGTGTTGAACACTTTTTATATTTTTTTATTTTCGTAACAAACCCCAAGACTAGAATCGTAGGAACGAATCACAGCTCTGATACCAAATGATGTAATTCCCACAAGAGAAACTACAATGTAATGCGGAAATCAAAAGACAAGAAAGTAAGATAGGTAGATAGACACAAAAAGAGGAAACAAAGAGCAACCTAAGGGTATATTAAAACCAAATACCTCACCTCGTTAATCCAACAAGAAACACTTAACTCTTATGAAGACCTCAAGGGAATCGATATCCCAAGCAACCCCCGTTTCTAAACAAGAATCAACAAAAGCTTTACCAAGCTTTCAAATACTCACACAAGGAGTTTAGGTTTTTAACCATTTTCAACAAAACAAATCTAAGTCTAAAATGAAACCCTAAAGGCCTATTTATAGTATTAGGCATTATTACATAGATGGGCCCAAAAGTGACCCGAAATGGGCCAATGGGCTCTCCAAGTCGGGCTCGCCTAATGAATCGGCGATGCGCCCAATGAACTAGATGAGGAAATCTACTCCTGTCCTTGGCTGGGAGGCCGCTGGAACTTTGGGTGGTCTGGGAACTATCGCCCAATCCACTTGGCGATGCGCCAATGGGCTTCAGCTCGCCTAGTGAGCAGTTTTCCCCTTTGTAGCTCCTTGGGCAGTTGCTGATCTTGGGAACCCTCGCCAAAGGGCCTTTGGTGAGTCGCCGAAGTGTCCTGCAACTCGCCGGATGGAGTACATTCTTCACTTGCTCCTCCTCGCTTAGTTAGGCCTCCCATGCTCCAAGCTTTCATCCAAGCAGGGTGTTGCCCAACTGGGAGCTCCTTCAAGGTGCATATGTTCCCATGCAAGGCATGGAACTCCCTCCTTGGCATCCATGCATGCCAAAAAGTCTAGATCAAAGCATTGAAGTTCGTGAATGGATAGGGTTGATGTAATCTATTTTACATCATTGAGGATGTGGTAACTGATGTGTTAGAGGCGGAGACATTTGAGGAGTAGCTGGATGATCATGAGGCGACCATATATGGACACCTGCCATATTTAGAGGAGACGATTGTACAGTCGGTTATTCATACATCGCTGTCAGAGACGCCCATGATAGGCTCTAGTGGAGCCAGTGTCACTGTTACACCGGGCACTGATGCCCAAGATCAGAGTGTGACCCCATGCATTGATGCCCTGAAAGATGGAGTGACTATGTAGACATGACTTTTCTTTACCTCCCTCTCTGTCATTTTTATTGACTGTTTATTATTTTGTTGCATTTGAGGATAACTGCATTTTTATTTGTGGTGGGGTGAGGTATTTCCATACGTACCTCTTGTGACTAAATTTTGTACATATTGGGTTTTTGTGTTTAAATTGTGTTTTGGTTTCTATCTTGTGGATGTTTGAGCTTGTGGTTCCTTATTATGAATGAAAATAGTTTTTGACCCTTCTAAATTTTTTTATGCCACTTTTTGTTGTGTGTGAATGTGGTTGTTCTTGTGCAAATTTGAGCTTCGATCATGATCAATACCGATGACTTGAATAGTGCTCCTAATTGAATAAAAATGAATGCGCGGCTACGATGAGGCCAAATGAAGTTGCATAGACAATGTGTGAACTTTTTGCATCTCGTTGTGACTATCCGATTATCGAATGAGTCTCCCGTGATGAACATTGCACACTAGTGAAAATGTGGAGTCTTGTTGGATATTGGTGCCAATGCCTTGTGTGATGAGCTTACCATGAACCTTGTGTGATGACACCTAGAATTTGCCCCGTTGGTCCGGTTGACTAAGTGATGCAAGCACCTGAAATGATCTCAGGCAACAACTTTGAAGAGTGAAACAATGTGACAATATACCTCTGTTGTGACCAACCTTGTGAGTTGTGTGAACCTTGCTTGAACCCTTTTAAGCCTTATTCTTTTCTTGGAAGAAGCTTGATGCAATTGTGCTCCCTTTTTATCCATTCACCCATAATCCTCATGAAGTGTGGTTTGTTTGAATAGTCAACTTAGGCCAAAAGCCTAAGTTGGGGGTGTGGTGAAAAGAGAAGGTAAATCAAGAAGTGTGATAAAGTCCCCCTTTAATCCATGGTTTTGAAAATGATGGAACCCCTCCATATAAAAAAAAAAGAAAGAGAAAGAAAACAAGAAAGAAAAAGAAAGAGAATGAAATAGTTGTGAAATAAAGTTTTGAAAGCTACAAAAGAAATGGGGTGTCCAGAAAGTTGAATAATGGGGGTGAATTTTGAGCATGAATAAAAATGCTGAAGAAAAGGAAGAAAAGTGATATTCAGACCACATTTCAAGAGGGTAGCAACCATTGAACCTAAAGGACCACACCTTTACACTCATCCCTATTACAAGCCTTGAAAAGACCTTTTTGATCTTGAGTGAGCTGAAATGAGTGTTGATTGGAAAATAAGGGCAAAGCTATGGGTGAAGTCATCCATGTGTTCATCTTTGTGAGTGTGAGAGTCGTATGTGATTCCGAAGCTATAAATTGTTGAAGAATAGTGTGTGAATATGGAATTATTTTTTATTGTGAGGGCATTTGAGTACCTTTGTTGAGCTTGAACTTGCATTTGAAGTAAGTATTGTGAACTTGAGAATATTTGATAATGATGAACCATAATCTGAATCTTTGAGTGCACAATTGATCCTTGTATGAGTAAGTTGAGTCTTGTTGTGTGCATTCATGATTGAGTCTTATGTAGCACTATTTGAGACATCCTTTTTGAACTGCGAAACTTGAGTTTTACTTGAGGACAAGCAAAAGTTTAAGCTGGGGTGTTGATGATTCCGAGATTTGGAATCATTTCGGGCTTTGTTTACATAGATTTAGAGTCCTCAAATGCTTAATTTGTGCCAATAACTGATGTTAAATCCTTGATTTTCAGGTGTATGGATTGAGGAATGAAGCAAGGACACTAGCAGGCAAAAGGGAGCAAACCAAGCTGAAGAAATGAAGAAGTGCGAGCCTTAGGATCTCCAAGAGCACTAGGCATTCCGCCGAGTGGCTCATTAGACCGCCTAATGTTCCAGTGTGTCAAGCCCAGAAGGAAAGAACAAAGTTGGCAATGAAAAGGAGCAGTCGGCGGATCACTGAGTGATTCCGTGAAGCCAAGATAGATCGCCCAAAGTTACAGACCTTGAGAATGCTGAGTACCACGGCAAAAGGGCGATGGAAAAGAACAAAGGGTGGTTCAACGAGCCCAACTTAATTCACCGAGTGACTCTTCGCAACACTTTTTTGGCCACTATAAATACGTTTTTGAACATTTAGTTTAGTATCACTTATCATTTTACTTTTGAATTTTTTTTTTTTTTTTAAGTATTGAACATCTTGAGACAATTTTCTCTAGTTTTCCTTAGCTCTGAAGGATTGAAGAAATTCACTTTTGAGAAATTGGAAATGGGTCTTTGAAGTTCATCAAAATGGAGCATTGTAAAGACGAAATTACTCTTACCAGTTGATGGATAATCAATTTGGTACTCCAATTCTTGGGGTGTAATTATGTGATCATGGGCTGATTTAGCTTATGCGTATTGCTAATTGTTAGTTTAAATGCTATTTAAAAGTAAGTTTAATCATTAATTGTGGTTTAATTTAAGAATTGTAGTTGCAAATGCAGTTCTAGTTTTGTGTTTTTGGCTTGCTCTAAAAGTATTGATTGATGGTTTGTGGGTATTGGTTTGACCTGGGTTCAGCTTGAGAGAGTGAATCCTAAACACAATCCCACACATTCAGCTCGAGAGAGTGAATGGATTAAGGTGCAGACTGCTCTTATTTTGCATGCTTGTTGATGTTCGAGAGAGATCACTTGATTCAAGGTAAATTGTTCGAGAGAAAGTTTACCTTCACTATTGCGTAGCCTACACACTAATAACTAGATTTTTTTAAATAGTTGCAATTACCCATATGTCTATATTAGCCTATAATCCATCACATCCCAAGAACCCGTCTCATTATTGTTAATTTGTATTATTTGTGACTGTTTGTAGCTGCTAATCAAAACCAAAATCCCCCATTTGACATTCGTATCACCCCCTAATTTGAATGATTCCTTTGTTCGATAATTTTTATTCCTATGACTAATTTGACCATGTTCATAATTCCCAATTGAATCTAAAACACGTATCGCTCCCTGTGGGATTCGACCCCAACTCATTTAGTTGGGTTATATACTAATTAATGATCATTGATGCTTAGAATTGGATAAAGTGTCCTTTGAAATGCTAATCACTAGCATAAATCATCAACATAAGCATATCATAAGTGTTATTCAACATAAGACATACACCATAATCATAAGAGATACATCATAAGACATAAACTATAATCATAAGAGACAACAACATAGTCATTAACACTTCACTCTCAAAGTGTTCCTAAAGCATTTAAATAGATTCTATAAGAACATGCATACATTCATAATATAGGTCTGTAACGACCCGAGAGCACCCCCTAGCCGTTACATGCGTACTCGACCTCTCGAAGGTCTCATACAAGCCTTAGCATTCATCGCATAGATCATAAAAATCACTAAGAATTTAAAACTTTTATTTAATAAAACCATAAGCCTTCAAGAATCATCAACATTTGAAAACATCAATACGCAAGCGGAACTACTAAGTCTCTTTAGCCAATCTTAGAGAAGAACTTAAAACGTACTAAGGGACATGGCCCTTTACAAATGAAATGAAACTTAAGTGCCTATTGCAATGACTAAGAAACTTCTAAACATAGTCCTCGAATCTTGAGGACATACCAAAGACTTGGAAGAGTGAAGCAATCCAAGCAACTCCAAAGCACCATCTCCTCCTAATTACGACAACCTACACTTGTAGTAAAATAAAAGAAAGGGGTTAGTACAACACACGTACTAAGTATGAGGATATGCAAAACATGCTAAAAAGGATATTAGTTTGGAAGTTATACTTTCATGCCATTTTGATAAAATCTCATGTACATCAACATAATAGGCACCTTACAAGTCACAACCAACAATACAAAGTCATATGCTTCACAATACCTCATAAACATACATAACCCATTTACCTTTACGTTCTTGCCTTGGACCTCCACCTTAAGTAACCCTTAAGCAATACCTTTTGTCCGATGTATGGGCAATGTCCCATACCATCACCCACACTAAGGCACAACCTTAAGGTCACACAAAGTGCACTTACCGTGCATACCACAACCTTCACCAATTAATCACATAAGACATATAAGCACATAAGCCAACAAGTCACTTCATAAAACTAAAACACTCATCAAATGTCATCCCAAGACTCACCTAAGGAAGACATGGTGAGGCAGCCCATACTACCTCTCCATACCACACCCAAGTGATCCTTAAGGCTACACAAGACAAGCTCCATTCACATCTCAAAATAAATCATTCTTTCAACTTAGTGCATTTTATCCCGGTAATACCCTTACCTGATGAGGGATCCCCACTTGCCTAAGGTAGGATCATTCTTTTAGCCTTTACGTGGTAGAGACTACTAGCACCCGAGAGTACCCCCTAGTTGTAACATGGCGTATTCGACCCCGAAGGGGTCTTATACGAGCCACATAGTCATCCCTTAAGCAATACCTTTTGTCCGATGTATGGGCAATGTCCCATACCATCACCCACACTAAGGCACCACCTTAAGGTCACACAAAGTGCACTTACCATGCATTTATTATTCCTCCATGGATTTTGGACATTTATTTCATTCCTTCATTTAGGGATAAGGATTGCTACTAAGTACTCTCATCTCAACTCACGAAGGAGCACCCATCTTAAGGGTTGCTACTAAATACTCACATCTCAACTAACGAAAGAGTATCCACCCATCTT
>NW_006238941.1:3176575-3176766 GCF_000226075.1 Solanum tuberosum | reverse complement strand
CATTTAGGGATAAGGATTGCTACTAAGTACTCTCATCTCAACTCACGAAGGAGTACCCATCCTAGCCCAACATTCATTCATTTAGGAAACTCTTGGATTCAAAGATGAGAAAACTTTTCACCTAGCAACCCCATTCATTAAATGAGTACTTTATGAGACTATCCTTACAATAGACCCAACTTTCATTCATT
>NW_006238941.1:3157730-3176415 GCF_000226075.1 Solanum tuberosum | reverse complement strand
CCTTCATTATAAGTCATTCAAAGAAGACAACAACCAATCATAACACATAAAGTCTTTACACAAGGTCACATTTCATGCTCTTAGACCATACACAAATTCACATCATATCACATTACCTTCACATAATCAACATTAGTCAAAACAACAATCATCCAACTTTGCCTACAAGGCCATGATCACAACATGCTTATAAAGTAAACACCTCCCCCACTTTCAAAGGGATCAAAGCTCACAATTCTAACATCTACAACATATATATATAATATAGAATACTAGAATCAATAATTTATTCACAGCTTCTTCATCATCATAAACCTTAGGTCACAATTGCCCATTCAAGGCCAACATCCAATATAACACAATTGACCATCAATTCCTCATAATTCAATATAGAACAATACATAAATCAATAGCCCATAACAATCTACACATTAATATCACATTATTAGGTCATAATCAATAGACCCACTTTAGACCCAAAAATTAGGATTTCAAGATATGCAAGGGTTCATGGAGTTTTTGATCTTAAACCATCAATATTAACATAAATCATCATTTTAAATACTTTCATGCAAGAACCCAAGCTTAGAATTGAAATTGGGGTTTTTAGTGTTTTTTAAAACATTGAAATCACTTTGATATGGCTATTTGATTGTAAGGAGAATCAAAGATAAAATCCCCATACCTTTGTGATTAATTTCCTTAGGAATTTGAAAGAGAAATCAGTAGGAACCCATCTCCTAGCTTGAAGCTTCATTAATGTCTTCCATGGAGTTCTAGAGAGAGAATTTATTTGAGAAGGAGGGTTCAATTTGGATAATGAGGTCTAGTTCTTGGTTTTGGGGTTTTAACCAACTTAAAATACCCTAAAATAGGTAGAATAACCGTGTATAATAATTCCCCAAAGTACCCAAACTACCGCTCACTTAGTTGGACCTTTTAAACAAGTCAAACTTGAGTTTTATTTTCGCAGATTTCGTCGGGAAACAAGTCCTAGACGCGTGGGTGTTCCCACAAGTTTCTGGAAATTAAATTTCGAAACAGTAGAGTCCGCGGTGTCTTCGCGACGTGGAGCCACTTTTTGGCCATTGGTGGAGCAGGTCCACGACGCGGAGCTACTCCCTCCATGAACAATTTCAAGCTGCCATGGCAACTCGTTTGGCCAAGGGTTGGGGTCTATCTCGGGAACCCTTAGGGTGGTCCCGGGGAGTCGTACCCGAACGTTTTGAACCTAAAAACATTTATTAAGACACTAGGGTCACCTCCACTGATTTTAGACTCCCAACAACACATAAAACATCAACAACATACTAGAACTCACCAACACATAAAAGACTAGTTTTCGAACGTCTTGGTCGTCCCTTGACGTTTGACTTCCAAACTCTTTAAAACTGATTAAAAAGGCTATTCTTCATTATTTTAACAAGTTATTAATACATAAAACCCATGTGAGGCTCTACTTTATCCTACTTCAATTTGAGGGTTGTTACACCAAAATCACATATTCACTCAAGAGGGCAAGTTGGGGCTTACTCGGCGATTCGCCTAACCTCGTTGGTGAGGTACGACAAGCATGTTGAGCCTAAGATGTTTATCCTAATGCCTAATTTTACAGCCAAACCCAACATATGCAACAAAAACTAGTTCCCCAACATCATCACAACTCATATATATGATTATATTCCCATGGATACTCAGACTTGATATTGAAAAGTCTTGCTCAAATTGACGATTTTCCATTAAGAAAGTCATCACTCTGTCTATCATTAGGCAAAATCATGCAATTGGGTTAACACTGGGTTACTCAAACTTCACCCACATCAAATTAAACAAAGATCCACTAATTTAACTAACTTAATTTCAACAATTAACTAACACATGCAAGATTAGAAATTTATAGGCAACACACAGCCAATTAATTCCTGGGAACGGTCCAATATGCACAATATAGGGTTACCCAATGAAATCATACAATCACAAGCATCAAACTGTTGAAAGCCCACAAACAATACACCGTTTAAAGCTCAGAATGCACAATCAAACTCGAAAATCAACATTAATATGAAGATAAACACGAGATCAACAAGAAAACAGGGTTGGATCGGCAGCTATAACAAGAAAATGCACTCCTCAAACATAGAAATCCTGCACTAAAGACTCATAATCACTCAAATAAGGCAATGTAAGAAAAGGGTGACAAAAAGGCTTAAATTTTTCAAAGGTTTTTTAAAAGAAATTGAAAAGACTCTTGGCCTTTTATATTAGGCCCACTCAGCAGTCACTACTAACGTCGCCAAGCGTATTAAGTGAATTTTCAATTAGAGTTTAAGCTCACCGAACATTCCTTTACAAATACCAAACCTGAAGGCTAATTCAGCGGATCCGATAGAGTCTACATAGTGTACTTCGGCAGATCACCATTTGGAGCTCAGATTGCCTAAATTGATAGTACATTTTTCCATATGTTCATGTTCAGAATGCAGACAAGAATGGGTCCGCACAACACCTTTAGCGGATCACCCTTTTTGTTTTGGCATCACCTAATGTTCATTTTTTCAACCTTTTAACTTTTTCTCAACTTGCAGTCACAACTCACACTATTGAAATAAAAAGAAACAAAAGTAAAGACTTGGGTTGCCTCCCAAAAAGCACGTTATTTAACGTCATGGAATGACATAGTTCTCAATTTCTCAACATTCATTTTTGGGATTTGGGACAGTATCACAAGGCTACACTCCCTTTTTCCTTTGATTGAGATGAGTGGAGATTTGGCACAATTGGTCTTGACCTGCTTGATAGATACCGAATAAGAAGTCACCATTTGAGATAAAGTGGAAAAGTCATTTTTCAATTTCTTCAACACTTTCTCGGATCCATTTGGCACAATTGGTCTTGACCTGCTTGATAGATACCGAATAAGAAGTCACCATTTGAGATAAAGTGGAAAAGTCATTTTTCAATTTCTTCAACACTTTGTCGGACCCTTTAACCTTGTTAAAGATCCTTGTAAGCATTTCCTTGGTTTGGTTTCCTTCTGACCTTGCTGGGTCTTTTGGTCATTGACAATCATGGGGAGGAGGCACAAATATATCTTTGTCAACCTCTCAATCTCTCTAATTTACACCTCACCAATCCTTCCAACCATTATCTCGATTCTTGTTCCCCACCTTGTCATTGATAATTTGGGTGAGAACCGCCCCTGTAACGACCCGAGAGCACCCCATAGCCGTTACATGCCTATTCAACCTCTCGGAGATCTCATACAAGCCTTAGCATTCATTCATCGCATAGATCATAAAAATCACTAAGAACTAAAAACTTTTATTCAATAAAACCATAAGACTTCAAAAGTCATTAATTCGAAAAAATCAATACGCAGGCAAAACTACTAAGTCTCTTTAGCCAATCTTAGACAAGAACTAAAAACTTACTAAGGGACACGGCCCTTTACAAATGAAATGAAACTTAGGTGTCTATTACAATGATTAAGAAACTTCTAAACATAGTCCTCGAATCTTGAGGACATACCAAAGACTTGGAAGAGTGAAGCTATCCAAGCAACTCCAAAGCAGAATCTCCTCCTAGTTATCACAACCTACACTTGTAGTAAAATAGAAGAAAAGGGTTAATACAATACACGTACTAAGTATGAGGATATGCAAAACTAGCTAAAAAGGACATTTGTTAGGAAGTTATGCTTTCATGCCATTTTAATAAAATCTCATGAACATCAACATAATAGGCACCTTACAAGTCACAACCAACAATACAAAGTCATATGCTTCACAATACCTCATAAACATACATAACCCATTTACCTTTACGTTCTTGCCTTGGACCTCCACCTTCAGTAACCCTTAAGCAATACCTTTGTGCATAGTATGGGCAACGTCCCATACCATCACCCACACTAAGGAACCCACCTTAAGGTTACACAAAGTGCACTTACCATGCATACCTCAACCTTCACCAATTAATCACATAAGACATATAAGCACATAAGCAAACAAGTCACTTCATAAAACGAGAACACTCATCAAATGTCATCCTAAGAATCACCTAAGTAAGACATGGTGAGGCAGCCCATACTACCTCTCCATACCACACCCAAGTACTCCTTAAGGCTATGCAAGACAAGCTCCCTTCACATCTCAACATAAATTGTTGATTCAACTTAATGCATTTAGACAACTTCATTCATTAATGACATAAGATCATCACCTACATTCAATTAAACATAAGCACTTACATTCAATTCATTATGACTCACTTTCACATTAGTATGCTCAAAGACCAACACTTTCATTAATTAGCCCAATAAGACTCATTCATTCATTCATTCATTATCATTACTAAGACACACCAAGATTTTCCTTAAATGTGTACTTGTGCAATGTCTAGATGATGTCCCAATCCCCCACCTATCCTAGGTAGTTCATCCTTAAGAGACCCTAGTACATTCATTCATTAATGTGGGGGAAGAGCCTTAACCGACATAGACCATGGAGCTTGACATGGAATCCCGGTAATACCCTTACCGGATGAGGGATCCCTACTTGCCTAAGGTAGGGTCATTCTTTTAGACTTTACATGGTGAAGACCACTACCTAGTCCTATGTGGGCACATAGTTAAGGGATAGAAGGATTGCTTCTAGGTACTCTCATCTCAACTCACGAAGGAGCACCCATCTTAAGGGTTGTTACTAAATACTCACATCTCAACAAACGAAGGAGTATCCACCCATCTTCATATCCTCTCGGTGCTAGACATTACTCCCCCACAGAGTTTGGACATTCATTTCATTTATTCATTTAGGGACGAGGATTGCTACTAAGTACTCTCATCTCAACTCACGAAGGAGCACCCATCTTAAGGGTTGCTACTAAATACTCACATCTCAACTAACGAAGGAGTATCCACCCATCTTCATATCCTCTCGGTGCTAGACATTACTCCCCCACAGAGATTGGACATTCATTTAGGGATACAGATTGCTACTAAGTACTCTCATCTCAACTCAGGAAGGAGCACCCATCTTAAGGGTTGCTACTAAATACTCACATCTCAACTCACGAAGGAATATCCACCCATCTTCATATCCTCTCGGTGCTAGACATTACTCCCCCATGGAGTAGGACATTCTTTTCATTCATTCATTTAGGGATAAAGATTGCTACTAAGTACTCTCATCTCAACTCAGGAAGGAGTACCCATCCTAGCCCAACATTCATTCATTTAGGGATAAGGATTGCTACTAAGTACCCTTATCTCAACTCACGAAGTAGTACCCATCCTAGCCCAACATTTCCGTCATCATGATAAACCTTAGGTCACAATTGCCCATTCAAGGCCAACATCCAATATAACACAATTGACCATCAATTCCTCATAATTCAATATAGAACAATACATAAATCAATAGCCCATAACAATCTACACATTAATATCACATTATTAGCTCATAATCAATAGACCCACTTTAGACCCAAAAATTAGGATTTCATGATATGTAAGGGTTCATGGGGTTTTTTTTAATCTTAAAACCATCAATATTAACATAAATCATCATTTGAAATACTTTCATGCAAGAACCCAAGCTTAGAATTGAAATTGGGGTTTTCAGTGCTTTTGAAAAACATTGAAATTACTTTGATTTGGCTCTTTGATTGAAAGGAGAATCAAAGATAAAATCCCCATACCTTTATGATTAATTTCCTAGGAAATTTGAAGGAGAAATCAGTAGGAACCCATCCCCTAGCTTGAAGCTTTCATCAATGTCTTCCATGGAGTTCTAGAGAGAGAATTTATTTGAGAGGGAAGGTTCAATTTGGATAATGAGGTCTAATTGTAGGTTTTTGGGGTCTTAACCACTTAAAATATCCTAAAATAGGTAGAATAACCGTTTATAAAAAATTCCCCAAAGTACCCAAACTACCCCTCACTTAGTTGAACCTTTTAAACAAATCAAACTTGAGTTTTATTTTCGTAGATTTCGTCGGGAAACAAGTCCGCGATGCGGAGGTGTTCCCATATGTTTCTGGTATTTAAATTTTGAGGCAGAAGAGTCCACGACCCGTCCGCGACGTGGACCAAACTTTTGGCCCTTGGTGGAGCTAGTCCGCGACGCGGACATGCTCCCTCCATGAGCATTTTTGCAAGTTGCCTTAGCAGCTTGCTTGACCAAGGTTGGGGTCCTCCTCGAGGACCCTTAGGTTGGTCCCGGGGTGTCGTACTCGAACGTTTTGACCTCAAAAACATTTATGAAGACACTAGGGTCACCTCCACTGATTTTAGACTCCAAACAACACATAAAAAACATGTACAACATACTAGAACACACCAACACGTAAAAGACTAGTTTCCGAACGTCTTGGTCGTCCCTTGACGTTTGACTTCCAAACTCTTTAAAACTGACTAAAAAGGCTATTATTCATTATTTTAACAAGCTATTAATGCATAACATCTATGTGAGGCTCTACTTTATCCTACTTCATTTTGAGGGGTGTTACACCCCCACCCCCCGCCATTTTGTTTTCCAAATATTGCACTTCTTCATTGTATAATGCCTCAAACTTGGCATCATCCGGGCACTGCCCACTTTTGGTTCTAACCACATTCACCAATTTAAGTCCATCTCCCATGACATGTTTAGACACCAAATTGAGTTGGGTCATCATTTTGGCCATGTTTTCATCTCGTTCATTGTCCTTCTCAATTCCCTCTCTGCTCAAACATAGTTGTAAAGTAGTCACTTGGTCTTCTTGAGTATGCTATGCTCGATTTACTTTGGTCATATCATCTAGCAACAAAGCAACCACATCATACAGTTGTTACATTAATCCACCTTGGACTAATTGATCATCCACACCTTTTTTGATTGTTAAGTCTACAATCGAAGTATTGAAGCAGCAAATTATCTGGAACACTATGTGTTGGACATTGCAAAAGTAGTTTCTTGAACCTCAACTAAGTCTCATGTATAGGTTCACCTCCAATGCGCTTGAAAATTTGGATCAAAATTTGAAGTTTAACCATCTTAGAGGGTGGAAAGAATCTCTCCAAGAAAGCATCATTCAAATCCTCCCATGAAGTGATAAAGTCATTTGGCAATTCTGTCAACCATTGTGTAACTTCACCCATTAAAGAGAACGGGAATAACCTCAACCTTACGGACTCTTGAGAGATGTTCTTGAACCCAAATGGTCCACATACCTCCACAAAATTCCTAAGGTGCTCATGAAGAACATCATGAGATAGACCCCCAAATTTCCCTTTGGTTGGAGCAATTGAAACAACATTGTTCTGCCTATGTGAAACACAACCCTCCCGACTGTGGGAGTTATCCAGATGTCTCCCGTGGTTTGAACAATATTCATATGCATATAATTCAAATCACTCAATTTTTCATTTTGACCATAGTGACTATCGTTGTCACTACCATGGTCACTCATTGTATTAGACCTACAAATCAACCAACAACAACAAAAAACAACAATCTACTACATCTAAAGGAATGTACAAACTAATTTCTCAAATACAATTCTCAATTACAACTCTCCAACAGAGGCAAGATTTTTTATAATGCTCAAATGTCCTTAAAATCAATTAAAAGCAATAGCGGTCATAGTCAATAAAAATACTCAACTAAGAGTTAGGGTCGAATCCCACAAGGACTGGTATATCGTACAAAATTCTATCAAGAAATTTGGATTATAAACTCATTCATTTTTAATAGTAAAAGTAAGTGGTGGATGATTCCACCAATTTAATAAAAAGATTTTGTAATCATTTGTCATAATTAAACTAAGATTTTGAAGAATTCAAGAGTTAATGAGCAATCTAGAGGTGCAGGGATTGGAAATCAATGTCACATAGGAGTATTTGTGCTGCTCTACAGTGATGAACATTCATGAATAAACTAGGTCATCTTTAATAATGCAAATCATCTTTCGATCTCAAAGTATCTTGCATATAATCTCCTTTTGGTCTCATCCATATACTCTTCCAAACAACCTAACACCTTACTTTATTCTCTCTTTCGATGCATAAACAGGGCAAATAGATTGGACCCATAACCTATATTTTGAAAGAGGTTACAGACATTAAACTTAAATTGCTAGTATTGGACTAATTACCCACTCCAATCAATCTCTTTCAAGCATCAATGGGGATCGGAAGAAGGAATTAAATTTGCAACCTTAATCCATAAATTAACCACATGCAAATTAACCCAAATTCATGTATGAACATCAGCAAAATAGAGTATAAACCAATACTCACTACATTAAATCAACACCCAACCTCATAGCAAATATAATATACCTTCCATGAAAGCAGCCATGAGTAAAATGAAATCAAGCAATACAAGAAAACCAACTTTAGATTAAACTTTAATTTGTCAAATTCAAGAACAAAGTTGAAAACCCCCAAAAGCTAGAAAGTGTTCTTCACAAAGTAAAATGTTTCTCTCTCACTCTCAAAACTAAGAATATTAAGAACTTTGAAATAGCTCTTTTTTTCTCTCTCATTTGGGCTATTTATAGTTTTCTAAAATTTTGCCCAAAAACTAAATGCGCATCTCACTCGGTGATTATACAGACTCACGGAACTCCTTTGGAGAATCGCAATCGAGCTTCAACTCGCTTTTTCTTTCTCTAGGCTTCATGTGTTTTAACATTAGTCGGCAAGCTTGTTTTAATCTGCCTTTCACGTTTGGCTTATCACCGAGTACCACCTTGGTTCACCTTTTGAGCATTTAATTTTTCTCCTTGCACTGTCACTTTTGGCGATGATTATCAAGGATGCCTTTCTCATTCGGCAAGTCACCTTTTCATTTGGAGTTTGTAGATCTGTCTCGATACACACAAGTGTTGTGATCTATCCATTTATGTGAGGTCATGCTCACTATACAATCCACCTTTCTTGTTTGGTGATTATTAATGTGTAGTCTACACTTCTTTTTGCATTTTAGCCATTATTTCAAACATTCATCATTGCCTTATTCATAAGCCTTCATAACTGCAAATCATCAAGATATAATCAAAATATGATAAAATTAGGCATTCAGAAACCTAATTATTGAGCTACATAGACCTTAAATGAGTTCAAATCTACCACTTATCACATCTAGTAATACTCATTATAAGAGTCGGGAGACGGCCCCTTCTCCCCTTAAGAAATACATGTGAATAGAAATAACATACTAGAACTACAAACTGACTTGAGTGATCAAAACAAGAGAACTCATCACCTGTTGGCTAAAAGTTGTGATCCAACTGACTAGCATCCTGATAGTAAGAACCTCAATTACATCTTATGAAAATGTAGGAACAAGACATATGCAAATATTACTTTGAATGTACTTAGTATGAGATATATGCATGATAATTTGTAAAGCTGGACATGATGAATCTGAGACACTAAACTGAATATGAAACTGGAATACATGAACTTATGCAATGGCCAAGTAGTAAGACATGCAAATAATAGATACTGAAACTAAAATAACTGAATGTAAGGTCAAAGAAAGATTCTAAATGATTGAACTCTAGGGCTACCGTTAACTAAGATAAATCATATGAGTTATAACATTGGGCCCAGTGTCTTACCCAGACAGTAAAAAGAGACTTTCCAACTTGCAAAGATAAGGACCATGAGTTTGCGTTAAGGTGGATCCTCTAGCAAAGGTCTATCTAAGACAAAACCCCATTGTGGCAGATAGTTCTGAACTTACAAATTGCTACTAAAGGTCCATGGACGCTTAACGGAAAACATCATCCCAAAAGTCTACTCGGTGCTAAGTATACTCCCAACGGAAATATATAAAATTATGACATATTCATAATCTTGGACTTTTAAATAGTAAGAATATAGTAATACCAATTCAATCATAACGACTCATACATCATAAGAATAGCTTGTTTAAAATACCATGATTTCATAACATATCAATTAATACGAGAAACTTAATTGAAAGCTTCCAAATCATGCTCATATTTCATAATGAGAATACTTCAATCGAAAGGAACCTAATTTTATAAAAATCATTTTGACACTTCATTCAAAATTATCTTTGAGTCATAGTCTCTTCAATTCATAATGCATGCATATAATAAAAGCTTTACTTCATAGTCAAAATACTCATATAACATGGGTTCATATAAAAATCATTGGAAACACATAATTATGATAAAAAATCATGCATAATAATATTAATCATGATGAAAAAGTCTTAATTCAATTGAATCCATAATGAAATCATGAAACTCTAGAATTTGGGGAAAATTATAACTTGAAGTAAAACATACTTTCTTGAACTACTTTTTATAATTAAGCACTTGAAGTAAAATATACTTTCTTGAAATTCTTCTTAAATCATGCACTTTAAATTAAAGATAATAATATTTTCTTGAAATACTTCTTGAAAATGATACACTTAATACTAATTATACTTTCTTGAACTCTATCTAAGATAATGCATTTGAAATTAAAGATAATAATAATCTTTCTTGAAATACTTCTTGAAAATAATGCACTAGTAGTAAAATATACTTTCTTGAAACTGTTCTAAGATCATGCACTTTAAATAAAAGATAATAATACTTTGCTGAAATTTTCTTTAAGATTTTGAACATTCTTTATTTGTTAAATTAATGCATATGAAATACTATGATGAGATTTTTAAATAACTTTGATTAAAAAGGGGTCCATGTGGTATAATAAGCATGAAAAATGAATCAATAATCATTAATGACAGGAATTACCATTATTTGGATGATAAAATCAAGAATCAATAATAGGAGATAAAGGGAAATTGAAATCATAGAATTTTGGGTAAAAACTCCTAACTTTGATCTTATAAGCATATATTGTAGAAGTAGATCATATGGAAGAACAAATTTCCTCACATATATTTTCTTACATACTTTAAAAGCTCTGTGAATCTTGATGAAAACCCCTAACTTGAAGAAGAACGATCAAGTAATCCTTTCTTGAGATTCTTAAATTAGTTTCTCAAAATTCCTATGGTCAAGGATTAGGATGTATAATAGTGATTCATAATTATAAGAAGTAATTTGAGTTAGATTGAAATCCTTGGAGAATAACTTACCTTGAAGAAGAATCTTGAATAGTATTTGAAATAACATTGCTTGAAGAAGAATCTTGTAAAATATTTGAAAGAACCTTGCTTAGAAGTCTTATGCTTTGATTCACCATATAATTTTTTGGGGGGTTTGGGAGAGGATAAAGAGCAACTAAATGATGTAAATATGAATTTTTAGGGATTTATAGGAGGTGATAAATCCATTTAATGGTTTTATTATGGGTGTAAGGACAAGAAAATTACCTTTTTTTAAGAATTTTCCCGAAGGCCTGGAACTGCACTACATCATTTAGTAAAATAATCATAACTCTCTACTCCAAACTTGGAATGACGCAAACTCAATGGCATTAGAAAGAAGACTCATAGACCTTTAATATTATTGGTTGGGAACCACATAAATCTTAAAATTCTATTAGATATATGTTTGAAGTTGATCCAAGTAAAATCTTATATGAAAACTCTATTGATAAGAAAACTTTCAACTCAACTTTATGTTAGATGATTCTTATAAACTTATTTCATAAACAAATATCTTCCCACACTAAAGAATTTACCTTAACACCTATGCACAATTAAGAATCACTCGGTAAAACCCTATATACATATGAAGAAAAGTCCAACTCTTATCTTAGGGTCTTTCATGGTGTTACAATATCTCCCCCTTGGAATCATTCGTTGTCAACTTGGAATAAGAGAGAATTTATCTACTACATGAGATGATTATACTAATCTAAACCACATGATTCATATTCCATACCCCTATAGATACTTTTATCCCAAGAATATTATTCCTTACCACCGCATTCAACAAACCTTGAGTTTTGATCACAAAGCACGTAATGCATCACTACAGTCACCCACATGTTATCAACACCACATTCAAGCCTAGTACAATAGCTACTCCATATTATCAACACCACACTCAAGCCTAGTACTATAACAAATCAATAAAATTCTAAGTAACCAATTATTCAAAGAATTTTTCCCTTCTTATAATCTCTACCAACTAAAATTTCATGAATTACTACTAAGATACAAACAAAGTATTCTCATCTTAGCTACTACATATTACCAAGCCTCATTTTGGTCTTCCACCTCATTCACAACCTTACATATATAGAATAAGCATAATACGATCTTCATAATAAGGATATTATACCCTCTATATAAACTAATAATAAGGTGTTATCAACATCACTATCAAAACTGAAAGAGAATCACTAGAAGAGCTTACAGAAAAAAGATCATTAGCATGAATAGTTTAAGAAATTTTATCTAAGAATGTGAATGACATAGGGTGATTTCACTAGCCATTAAGGGTATATCACGAGTTCATGGAAATGACCGTACTTTGAAACATGAGTCCATATATATTGTAATTGATATAACATAGATCTAGAAATTCACAATTTCAAGAATTAAGATTGGGATGATTGTGCTGAATTCTTTGCTTCATATTTTAGGAATGGAGCATAGTCATGAATTTGTCTGAAGGGTATGCACATAAGTGATGGGAATAACGCCAATATGAAATACATAAGAAGAGTGTCATAACAATTGGAATTGGAGGAATAATCTAGAGTAGGAATGAACTGCTATCGCATCATATATCTTTCTCAACATATCACCTTATCATCTCCCCCTTATGTCTAAAGACGTCATTCTAAGTCCGTGGACCTATTTCAAATTCTCTAAAACACTACTTTTCATTCTCTTAACTCAAGGATGCTGACTATGAACACTAAAAAATTATAATCTTAGATCCTCATACGACTATATACTATAATATCTTGGGTGCACACCTCTCTTTCTAAGGCTTAAAGTCCTCTGCTACCTAAATATTTTGTCACAACATAGTACATTTCATAGGGAGCACATATACTTTTTAGTTGCATCATCACACTCATTGGACGCCTATCAACGTAAACTACATCACATGTTAATATCCACTCACCACCTAGACTTAATCTACACAAACACAGTGACATACTCTAAGTCACCTTAACCAATAACTGTCATTGTGATACTAAAATAATATCTTCACACACTCATTAAGTATTGAACTACTCAAAAGGGGACATAACATCATTACAAACTTACTGGTTCATTACTACAACTACATATTTTACTCAATTACTATCCACACTCTTTAAACGTGTAAAATCTCAGATTCGAGAAAGGCTAGAAAAAGGTCAAGTGGAGAAAATCACCAACCTAAAAGTGGACCATGGAACAGTCCATGGATCCACAAATGGGCCGTGAAGGGGACAACGGTCCGTTAGTGGGCTCGTGGTAAGTTCCCAGAACTTTCCAGGGCAAGCTTCACCATGACGGACGCCTAGATGGCTCGTGGTGAACTTGATGGGCCGTCAAAGGGGTCGTCCAGTGGGTCACTAGAAGGGGTTTCTTCCCCTAGACACTAATTAATGACCAGGGATGGCTAAATTGTTCGTGGTACCCTTGACGGGCTGTGAAGGCTTTAGTGTAGTGATTGTGTCAGCTTTAAGTCAGGGGTTTTTGGGTCTTTTCCTAATTATTTGAATTTAATACTATGTTGTTTAACCCTTTACCCAAAGCCCTATAAAAATGTTTTTACCCCCAAAATCTCCTAATTCAATTCATTGTCTCAAATTTCTAAAGGAAGAACAAGTTCATCCTCTCCAGTATTTCTCTCTCTAGAAGCTTGAAGAGATGACTAGGGTTTCCAGTCAAGTCTCCAATTTCACCATTTCTTTTGTGCTGTGAACTCTAACGTATGATAGTCTTCATCTATAGATATCTTTCCTCCATAGAGTTCCTAAATTTTCCAATTTACAAAGTTAAAAATCTCCAATTGAAGTTAGGGTTTTCTTCTATGTCATGGGTTCCTTTCAATGTTGGTTCAATTGATTGTTTTATGAACTATTATGAATGAATTGACATAATTTCATGTTTTTAAGATATATCCCCATGAACACATGCATACCCCATTTGTTCTAAGCTATGATGATATATTGTAGGTTTTGAACTATGAAGGATGATTTTATCAAGCTATGTATGTTCTTTATGAAGTTGAGGAAAATGATTTAAGTTTTTTTGAGAGTAAAAATTAAATGATGTTGTCATTGTTGTTGTGAAAGGATGTCTCACATACTACTCAATACATGAATGTGAAATGAGTTTCTCACATAAGGATTCTTAGAGTTGAAAGGCTTTCTCAACTAAACTTTGAATCAAGTTTTAGGAGCTATTCTAAAGAAAACTAGCTAGAATTGGCTAGTTGATGTGCTTTCCATGAAATATA
The DNA here is from genome assembly GCF_000226075.1 of Solanum tuberosum. Lineage (NCBI taxonomy): Eukaryota > Viridiplantae > Streptophyta > Magnoliopsida > Solanales > Solanaceae > Solanum > Solanum tuberosum. Next base: position 3,162,027 of record NW_006238941.1, on the reverse strand, counting down.
AGTCAAGTAAAGAATTATAACTATTCCATGGATTTATGCTTAGCACCGATAGTATATTGAGATGGAAGCTCTCCCGTAGCTAGAGGTCAGATTTTTAATAGCAATCTTCTTATCACATACTTGTGTGCATAGAGAGACATTAGCTAGTGGATCCACGTAAGCTAGAAGTTAAGGTTGTTGCCTTGGCAAGTAAGGACACCCTTTTTCAGTGTGGGGTAGACACTAGATTCTGCGTTATAGCTCACATGATCTGTATGTCAATTAAAGCTACTTCCCACAATAATGATGAACTAAGGTTACTTCTAGAAGTATCTCACAAGTGTTCAAAATATATGTTTTATTTCCATTTGACCATGATTATTATGATGTTTTCCAACCTTTTTTATGGTTTTAACTTGGTCTTTGCATGAAATGAAATGTCCTTCTTAGCATGATTTATATCTCTATACATTGCTTTCATATTTGGTATATGTTTGTACTAATGCATAAGTGCCTACATTATTTTCCAAATGTGGGGTCCGACGCTCCTATTCCGCGTCCACGTGGCTAGAGGTCACTTTGGTTATAATGACTAGTGGTGAGTCCTCAAGTTCTGAGGACTGAACCTTTTGTTTCTTTCAATCTTTACTTTTCAGATGGTGTACGTGATGCCACGGTTACGTCCCATAACTCTTCATGTAATAGATGGATTTTGAGACTATGTAGACTTCCGCTTCATTTCTATCAAATTATGAACTATCTTTTAAAAATATCTTGATTTTCTATTATCTTTCTTATGCATACTAAGTGGCTTGTGTAGGGTCTCTCGGGGTCATATATGCCATGTTACGCCTAGGGTGTACCTTGGGTCATGACAAAAGTTACTACACTTCTAGCTTCAAAATTCTAAATCTAGGAAATTCTATTACTAATAGCCCATAAAGACGCAAATCAAATTATCTTTTGGGTGACAACATGATGAGTCCACGATTTGGACTCTTTTAGGGATTTATTTTAATGGATTTAGTGTCCTCAAATACATATTTTGTCTCAATAACTGATGTAAATCCTTGAGTTTCAGGTATTTGGAGTTAGAGACAAAGCATGGACACTGTGGAGCAAACAGGAACATGGCAGCTGAAAGAACGAAGAAAATAAGGCCTGAGGATCGCCAAAGCCATTGGGCGAGTCGCCGAATGGCCTTGGCCTCACCCAATGTTCCAGTGTACCAAGCCCTGAAGGACAAAATCAAATAGGCGACAGAAAGGAGCAGTCGACGAGTGGCTAAATGGTTCCGCGAGGCAGTGCCATATAGCCCAAAGTTACAGAACTTGAAGTTACTGAAGGACAATGCAGAAAGACGATGAACCAGACCAAAGGGCGGATCGCCGAGTGAATCGGTGATCCCGACTAACTGTGCCGAGTGATCCTTCGCAACACAATTTTTGACAACTATAAATACCTGTTTGAATTTTTAATTTAGTATCAAGTTTTATATTTTTTAGAACTCAGTTTTAGAACTTAATTTTTTGGAGACAATTTTCCTTAGCTTTTGAAGATTCGAAGACTTCCAATTCGAAGAAATTGGAAGTGGGTGTTGAAAATTCTTCATCGTAGACTTGTTTCAAGTGAATATAAATCGCAATTGATAATCATGCAATTTGGTATCGATTTCTTCCCTTCTACTATGTCTTGCTAAAACCCCAATTTTTGGGTGTGATTTTGTGAATATGGGTTGAATTTACTACTGGATATTGCTAATTGATTGTTTATTCGTTGTTTAGAGGTGATTTTTTTCCAGTAGTTGTGTTTGAATTAAATGGGGTTGTAGTTGCAAATACAATTTTATCTTCGTGTTTTTAGCTTTCAAGAGAGAGAATTTTTAAAACCAAAACTACTGAATCAATAGTCTGTGGTTATTAGGTTGTCGTGGGTTCAACTCGAGAGAGTGAATCCTAAACCCTGTCCTACACATTCAGCTCGAGAGAGTGAATGGACTAAGGCGAAGGCTGTGTTTCATTGCCACTTATCGGTGTTCGAGAGAAACTGATTTGATTCGGGGTAAATTGTTCGAGAGAAAATATACCCCTACTAAAGTCTAGCCTAGTTACCAATTTGCAGTGAGTTACTATCAATAACATTTACCCGGTTGTGTATTTTAGCCCATATTCCTATCACATCCCAAGAATCCCGTCTCCGTATTTACATTTTCGTTGTAGTTGTCCTTTTAGTTGATAATTGCTAAAAAATCCCCTTCAATATTTGACAGTTGTGTCACCCTTTGATTTATCATGTTTTTACTCATAATATCTATAGCTATAATTAACTTGAACATATTTTTACTTTTCTATTAATTCTCAATTACAAACCACTCCATGTGGGAACGATCCAAACCCTTGGTTGGGATATATTACTATTGAACGACTGTGGACGCTTAGTATTGGATGAAGCGCCCGGATCCGTCAAGTCAATATGGCGCCGCTGCCGGGGAATGGTGGTACTTGACAATTTTTAGTTAAGTTAAATTTTGTTTTTGTTAGTTATAGTTCTACTTACTTAATTTTTAGTTTTAGTTTTTGTGTCACTATTTTAAGCAGGCAATTGGAACATGTAACGACCCTCAAAATGAAGTAGGATAAAGTAGAGCCTCACATGAGTTTTATGCATTAATAACTTGTCAAAATAATGAAGAATAACCTTTTAAGTCAATTTTAAAGAATTTGGAAGTCAAACGTCAAGGGACAACCAAGACGTTCGGAAACTAGTCTTTTGTGTGTTGGTGTGTTCTAGTATGTTGTTCATGTTTTTATGTGTTGTTTGGAGTCTAAAATCAGTGGAGGTGACCCTAGTGTCTTAATAAATGTTTTTAGGGTCAAAACGTTCAGATATGACACCCCGGGGACAACCCTAAGGGTCCCCGAGGAGGACCCCAACCTTGGCCAAGCAAGCTTCCAAGGCAGCTTGAAGTTGTGCATGGAGGGAGTGGCACCGCGTCGCGGACCTGCTCCACCATGGGCCAAAAAGTTTAGTCCGCGTCGCGGACACATCGCGGACTTTACTATCTCGTAATTTAATTTCCAGAAACTTGTGGGAACACCTCGGCATCGCGAACTTGTTTCCCGACGAAATCTGCAAAAATAAAACTCAAGTTTGACTTACTTTAAAAGGTCCAACTAAGTGAGGGGTAGTTTGGGTACTTTGGGGAATTATTATAAACAGTTATTATACCTATTTTAGGGTATTTTAAGTTGGTTAAAACCTCCAAATCCTAAAATTAGACCCCATTCTTCAAATAGACCCTTCCCTCTGAAAATAGATTCTCTCAAAAACTTCAAAGAAGACCTTGATAAAGCTCAAGCTAGAAGATGGGTTTTCAACTGATTTCTTCTTCAATTTCATGGGTCTTCAATAATTAAGGTATGGTGACTCTTGATTCTTGAATAACCTCTCATTCAAGGAGTTCTATCAAAGATTTTCAAAAGTGATTCAAAGACCAAAATTCCCAATTTTCAATCTAAACATGGGTACCTTTTCAAATGATTTTCAAAATCATTATATAGATGAATTAATTTGGAATTAATGTTTTAAAGACAACTTTCAAAGGAATTCTTGAAGAACCCATGATCCCTAGATTCTCGAAAATTGGCCTATGATGTGGGTCTTTGTGAATATGATCTCTATTGGTGAAATTATGTTTAGATTAGATTTTATTGATGTTTCTTATGATTATGTATTCTTATTCATGTTGAATTGTTGGTATATTGATGAGTTGAGAATTATGGCCTTACGGGCAAAGTTATGGGTTGATTCCTTTGTTTATAGAATTGTACATAGATTATGTTTATTGTTATTGAATTACATTGTTGATTTCTATTTCTACCTATGTTAATTGATTATGAATTGTTGGGTATTGATCCATGGTGATCATGGCTTGGAGAATTGGTAAGTTGATCTAACTTCTAGCCTATAGTATGAAAATTGATGTTGTGAGGTTTGATCTACTTATGGTGGAGGTGTTTACTTCTTGTCTATCTATGCATGTTGAGATCATGGCCTTGAAGGCAATAGATGTTAAGTGAATTGATGATTATGATGCATATGTTTATGAGTTATGCTATGAAGGTTATTTATGAAATCCTCAATGCTAGCATGATGTTTAAAGTGTGTTGATGATGAGGAGTATAATGTGAATGATAATGTTAGGGATAAGCTGTGGTCTACCTGATTGATTATGTTGGAATGACCCCTACCTATATGACCCCTATATGAATGTGTGATCATATACATGTTAGGAGTACCTATTCAATGTTAAATGTGT
>NW_006238941.1:3148616-3156124 GCF_000226075.1 Solanum tuberosum | reverse complement strand
AGCATGTTTTGCATGGTTATCATACTTAGTTCATTCTTGTACTAACACCATTCTTCTTCATCTTTTTACACCAAGTGTAGGTGATGGTGACTAAAGGGTCTTTCCTAGAAGTGATGAGCTTGGCTTACTATTCCCAAGTTCGGGTGTGTCCTTAAAGATTCAAGGACCTTTGTGTTAAAGAGTTTCCTTAAGTTCTATGTACTAGATAGTAGTTTCTTTTGTATTGTAAGGGTTGTGTCCCTCTTGTGTTGTAGTCATGTTTTAAGATGGCTACCTTGAGACGTAGTACTCCGATTTTGTATTAAAGGTTTAAATGAGGTGACTTTTAAGTCTTGTGTTATATTATGGAAAAAGTTTTAAATTTTCCGCTATTTTTCTATGATAAATGCTATGATGAAAGCTAAGGGCTTGTATAAGACCTTCGAGAGGTCCAATAAGCCGGTAACGACTAGGGGGTGCTCTCGGGTCGTTACAGAACATGTCTGGTAGCAATGGTGACCAAATGGACCCCTCTCTTTTGATTATGATGTCTTTTATGGATTACATCCTAAGTTTTAGACAATTGGACGGAGAGTCCATCCATGAGTTATGGTTGAGATTTAAGACACTCTTCCTGCAATGCCCAGCTTATGGAATCTTAGAAAGCATGCTATTGGACTACTTCTACAAAAGCCTTGGCCCGTAAAACAAAAAAATGGTTGACCAAATATTTTCAGGGGGTCTTTCACGACTACCCTATGCAATAGCAGTCCAGCTCATTGATCACATGGCCATGACCAACAAGGAGATTGAGAAAGACCATATTTTGGCCACACTGTTGACTCAGCTGGATCTAGTGGCCAAGAAGATCATGGAATTGGAGGCACCAGATAAAAGGAAAGATCGATATATTCCACCTCATGAGCGTATAAAGCCCAATGCGAGTGAGGGTGGACAAATAGAGGAGATACTCTCACTCATTCTCTACAAAGTCGAAAGTCACGGCAAGATGTTGAATGAGATAAAGGAGAATGTCTTACTGTTGAATGAGATAACTGCTTCCCAATTCCTATTTGTTCAGCGACTGGAGACCCAAATGGGCCATGTATTGTCTCGTTTCTACCCCACAAATCTAAATTAAGTGCGGAAGTCATGCCATGACGTTAAACAAGGCGATGTTTGGAAGGCAACCCAAAACCATTTATTGCTTTATTTTTGTTTTATAAATAATGGTGTGTTGATTTTGCAGGTTAAAGCGTGAAGAGTGTTTGAAAATTGCAGGTTGGCGAGCTACAAGGTCCAGTCTGCGCATCGCTGAATAGGTCGGTGCGCCCGACCTAATCCGCTGTTTGACTCAAGAAATCTTCAAAATGGAGTCGGTAAAACTTGGTTAGCCCAGGTAATTATTGGCGAGTCATCGACCAGGTCGGCGAGCACGACTAACGTTGTAGAATGGGCGAGAACTAGATGGTTTTAAAAGGCCAATGGTTTCAAAATCTTTACTTTCCCTCGCTTTCAAACTTCGCAAACTCGCACCTAGTTAGTACTTTCAATATTCTTGCACTCCATAAGTATTTTGGTTGTTGATTGGTGCTCAAATTTTGAATTACATTGCCGCCTAGCATTTCAAAGTACTTTAATCAGCTTAAAATGTTGGTTTTCTAAACTCCGAGTTTATTTTCTTAAATTTGTACTCATTTGCAATGATCTTATCTTAGTGATGTGTGCTGGGCCTCTCTGATAAGATTAGAATTTTTGAATGCCGATTTTAATTTGATAATCTTGTCCGTATTATTTTGATCGTTGAATGCCCATAAATTTGTGCCTTAAAATGAGTTAAATTTTGTGGGGGTGTGCTTGCATGTTGGTTAGATTGGTTGGGTGAAGTCTGAGTAGCCCGTATTTGTGCTAAATGGCATAAATTGCACAATGACAGAGTGGGTGACACTATTCTTAAGGGCAACTCAAATGGCCAAATTTGGCAAAATCGGGAGAAGTTTGAGTATCTCGGGGTGATGGGTGTTATGGGTCTGAGCTTAATTTAACTAGTGCATGCTTTGATTTTATTTTTGGTGGTTGCGAGGTTGAATTCGAGAAGTTGGGTTGAAAATAGGCACGTTGGGCCATTTGGCGAGCTGGGTGGAGCTCGCTGAACCACTTGGCAGTTTGCCTAATGTCCCTAATCTCGCTTTTAATTTCATGCTTAATGAGTAGCTGAATTCTGTAACTTTCGGCAAGAAGACTAAGGTCACCAAAAGCACTCGGCGACTCGCCGAAGGTATTCTTGATTGCCCTTTGTCTGTGCCCCTGAACTCTTTTTGCACTGGAACTTTCGGCGAGCTAGCCCTTGCTCGCCGAAAGCTATTGGTGATTCGCCGAAAGGGACCTCCCATCGCCGACTTACTGAGATTTTTGAGCCAATCCCTTCGGTGAGCCTGATTTAGCTCGCTAAAGAGATTCGATGACTCACCGACTGGATCAACGAGTCACCTAATTCTCTGTGCATTTGTTTGGATATTTCCTAACTTCTCCTCGAAGTTTTGCAGACATGACTAGATCAAAAGCAGCTAAACGAATAATACCACCCTAATAGAAAACTAAAGGGATTACGATAAATGAGAATGCAGCTATATCCAGAGGCAAAGCTACGAATTTCCCACAACGGGTGGGAAAGGCAAGGGCAAGAGGTCCACTTTTGACAGGGAGACCACTATCAAAGATCCTAATGTTCCTTAATAGGCCAGGGGATTCTGTGCAGCTGTGCATGTCTTTTTGGAGGATTTGCACGTGATTGCTCCTAGTGGATCTAGCACTGCCGTTCATCCTGAGGTGATCCCGAGCACTAATGCTCAGAATCATAGTGATGCATCGGGCATTGATGCCCAAACGGATGGAGCGACTGTATAGACATGACCCTCTCTTTACCTCCATCTCTGCCTTACTTTATTTCAACTTGTGGATGTTTTTATTTGTATTTGAGAACAAATGTTTTTATTTGTGGTGGGGTGAGGCCCATCTTGTGTGACTCCATTTTGTTTATATACTTGGGCTTTGAGCTAAATTCGTGTTAAACACTACTGTTTGTGGAAGGTTTGAGCTTGTGGCTCCTTGCTTTTAATTGTAAATGATTTTTGACCCTTCCGAAATTTTTTTACCACCTCTTGTATGTATTGAATGTGGTTGTTCTCTTGCAAATTTGAGTATCAATTTTGATCAATACCGATGACTCAAATAGTGCTCATAATAGAACGTAAATGAATGCGCCTCTACGACGAGGCCAATTCAAGTTGCATAGACAATATGTGAACTTTTTGCATCTCGTTGTAACTAGCCAATTATCGAATCGAGTCTCTTGTGATGAATATTGAACACTAGCAAAAGTGTGGAGTCTTGTTTAACTTTGGTGCCAATGACTTGTGTGATGAGCTTACCGTGAACCATGCTTGATGACACCTAGAATTTGCGTCGTTGGTCCGATTGACTAAGTGATGCAATTTCTTGAGATGATCTTAGGCAACTTTAAAGAGTGTTAACCAATTTGAAATTTTACCTCTTTTGCGGCCTACCTTGTGAGTGTGTGAACCTCTTTTGAACACCCTTTGAACCTTAATCTTTTCTTGGAAGAAATTGATAACTTTGCTACCTTTTTATGACCCATTACCCATAATCCTCATGATTTGTGGTATGTCTGAATAACCAACTTAGGCTAAAAGCCTAAGTTGGGGGTGTGGTGAAAAGAGAAGGAAAATCAAGTAAATGCAAAGAAGTCCCTTGTGCCCATGTTTTGAGAAAAAATGGAACCCCATAAATCCTTAGAAAGACAAACATTGGATTGTTTTTGTGTAACATATCCCTTTTTTTATCCGGTAGGAATAAAAAAAAAAGTCCAGGTTGGTTGGTGAGCCTAGTGATAGGAGACTATCTAGCTTGGTTCGGAAAAAGATTGAAAAAGTAAAGGAAAAAGAAAGAAAAAGTTGTGAAATAAAGTTGTGGAAATACAAAGAAAATGGGGTTTCCAATGACTCATGGAAGATTAATAAGAGGTGACTTTTGAGCTTGAATGAAAATGATAAAGAAAAGGAAAGAAGGTGTTGTTCACATCACACTTCATGAGGATTTTCAGCCTATAAGCCTAAGCGATCATACCATTACACTCAGCCCTGTTACAAGCCTTGAAAAGACCTTTCAGAAGCAAAAGTCAATTGGAAAATAAGGGCAAACCTATGGGAGAAATCATGCATTGTTTTCATCTTTGTGAGTGTGAGTGTTGATCTTGATTCCAGAACTTTAAAAGATTGAACCATTATGTGTGAATATGGAATCATTCTTTGTGTGAGGGCATTCGAACACCTTTGTTGAGTTAGAACTTGCATTTGCAGCAAATATAGTGAGCTTGAGATTCTTTGGTAATGGTGAGTCACAACTTGAATCTTTTAGTGCACAATTGATCCTTGCACAAATAAGATGAGACTTTTTGAGTGCATTCATGCTTTAGTCTTGTGTAGAATTGTTTGAGACATCCTTTCTGAACTGCTGAACTTGAGTTTTACTTGAGGACAAGCAAAAGTTTAAGTTGGGGGTATTGATGAGTCCATGATTTGGACTCTTTGAGGGCTTTATTTTAATTGATTTAGTGTCCTCAAATGCATATTTTGTCTCAATAACTGATGTAAATCCTTGAGTTTCAGGTATTTGGAGTTAGAGACAAAGCATGGACACTATGGAGCAAAAAGGAACAAGGCTGCTGAAAGAACGAAGAAAAGAAGGCCTGAGGATCGCCTAAGCCATTGGACGAGTCGTCGAATGGCCTTGGTCTCGCCCAATGTTCCATTCTGCCAAGCCCTAAAGGAAAAAACCAAATAGGCTATAGAAATGAGCAGTCAGCGTGTCACCGAACGGTTCCGCGAGATAGTGCCATATCACCCAGAGTTACAAAACTTGAAGTTGTTGAAGGACAATGCAGAAAGGCGATAAACCAGACCAAAGGGCGGATCGCTGAGTGAATCGGCGATCCCGACTAACTGCGCCGAGTGATCCTTCGCAACACAATTTTTGACAACTATAAATACCTGTTTGAATTTTTAGTTTAGTATCAAGTTTTATATTTTTCAGAACTTAGTTTTTTTGAGACAATTTTCCTTAGCTTTTGAAGATTCGAAGACTTCCAATTCCAAGAAATTGGAAGTGGGTGTTGAATATTCTTCATCCTAGACTTGTTTCAAGTGAATACAAATTGGACCCGGTTGATTATTATGTAATTTGGTATCAATTTGTTCCCTTTTACTATGTCTAGCCAAAACCCCAATTCTTGGGGTGTGATTTTGTGAATATGGGTTGAATTTACTGTTGGGTATTGCTAATTGATTGTTTATTCGATGTTTAGAGGTGATTTCGTTAAGTAGTTGTGTTTGAATTAAATGGGGTTGCAGTTGCAAATACAATTTTATCTTTGCCGGTTTAACTTGCTCGAGAGAGAAGTTTTAAAACCAAAACTACTGAATCAATAGTCTGTGGTTGTTGGATTGTCGTGGGTTTAGCTCGAGAGAGTGAATCCTAAACCCTCAACCACACATTCAGCTCGAGAGAGTGAATGAACTAAAGCGAAGGCTGTGCTTCATTGCCGCTTATCGATGTAAGAGAGAAACCGATTTGATTCGGGGTAAATTGTTCGAGAGAAAATTTACCCCACTAAAGTCTAGCCTAGTTACCAATTTGCAGCGAGTTACTATCAATAACTTTTACCCGGTTGTGTATTTTAGCCCATATTCCTATCACATCCCAAGAATCCCGTCTCCATATTTGCATTTTTGTTGTAGTTGTCCTTTTAGTTGATAATTGCTAAAAAAAGCCCTTCGATATTTGACACTTGTGTCACCCTTTGATTTATCATGTTTTTACTAGTTAATACCTATAGCTATAATTAACTTGAACATATTTTTACTTTTCTATTGATTCTCAATTACAAACCAGTCCCTGTGGGAACGATCCCAACCCTTGGTTGAGTTATAGTACTATTGAACGACCGTGGACTCTTAGTATTGGATGAAGCACCTGAATACGTCAAGTCACAACACTACCCCCAGCATTCTAAAATATACATTCCCCTTAAAGGAATCATCTATAGAAAGGTTTCAAAGAGGGTCTGAGAGTATAATATACTTTGGCTGAACGCATGATCCATATGAATAAGAGTGTATTTTTTTGGATCAAATAAGGTCAAAACATGATGGCTCCTTGCAATCACTTGTTCAATCCCTTTACTTTCTGATGGCTTTATCTTAGACTACATCATTGATAAGGATCTGAGTTTTACTATTCCTACAACCTCAAAGATAATGTATAGGTAGAGAAATTAGAGAAACGCGTGAATTTGCATAAGTTTCTTACGGGACAACTCAATTGCACAGTATAGACTATGAAAGAAGGGAAACATTTCCTAAATGCCTTATACCCTTCCAACAAAAAGTACAGGTGTCTCTGTACCATTCCGTAAGACTCTAGTAGATATGGCTTAATAGACAACCTTGGGTACTTGAAACGTATTCTCTTAATATCAAGTTTATCACGACTTGAGACTACCCCTTAGTCATAACTCGGTGCCTAGTGTGAGAAGTGACCCCAACAAACCTTGATACTAGCATAGTCGTGAGTAACTAAATCTGAACATATAAAAGAATTAAAATTACTAAGAGGAAGCATAATTATGAAATACTGGTTCAATATATTTCTAAATAAAGTTTTGTATACAACAACTGTAATCAGAAAAGAATCTAAAATTGAATAAACTAAATACAACAATTCTAACTATCTGTCTATGAAACCTCTACAAATAGTGATTATAGGAGTCAAGACATGATCCCTTATCATGTTAATCAGTACATGTCAATAGAAATAACATACTAGAACTATAAGCTGACTTGAGTTCTCGAAATAAGAGAACTCATCACTTGCTAGCTGGAAGTTGTTATCCAACTTACTAGGATATAAGAACCTGAATCTACATCACATGAAAAATGTATGCAATTGGTACTCTGAATGTACAAAGTATAAGATATATGCATTGTGCTGGATATGATGAATCTAAGATGCTAAACTGAACATGAAACTGAAATACATGAACTGATGCAATGACCAAGTATTATAACACGCAACTAATACATACTAAAATTCAAATAACTAAATGTAAGGTCAAAGCAATGATATGAAAGACAGAACTGTGGAAAATACCATTAATCGACATAAACCAAGTGAGTCATAACATGGAGTTCGGTGTCTTACTCCCAAACCAAAAGGAGATTGTCCTACTTGCCAAGGTAAGGATCATGTGTCCCCGAGCTACCCCCGAGACGCGGACACGGGACCTAGGACCACAAGTGATCCCAAGCTAACCATGCTGGCATGATCATGAGCATACTAAAGATAATAAACTGATGCGGAAGCTAAATCATAAATAAATCTGAAAAGATGGGGAATACCCATATACTATAACTGAATATATCAAATCTGAGAGTTTAATACAAAAGAAATAT
>NW_006238941.1:3142546-3147156 GCF_000226075.1 Solanum tuberosum | reverse complement strand
TCGAGTCTACCCGACAGGGCTTCACTAAAATGAGCATAACATTTTACTCGAAGGTCGGAATTTAGCAAATTCGGTGGCGTTAGAAAGATAATTCAATTATCTATCATACCATAGGTCATGGGACACACATAGTTCTCGAAATCTGTATTTTTGGTCTGTTTCGAATACGGGGTGTTACATTAGGAAAACAATATTCTAAATCTAATCCAACAAGGATTCTTATTTAATTTAATTTTCGTTGGGCAGGTCGGACATGGGCTGGGGAGCCGCGCCAGACAGTGCACCAGGCAAAGTCTTATGTAGTTCTCGAAATCTGTATTTTTGGTCTGTTTCGAATACGGGGTGTTACATTAGGAAAACAATATTCTAAATCTAATCCAACAAGGATTCTTATTTAATTTAATTTTCGTTGGGCAGGTCGGACATGGGCTGGGGAGCCGCGCCAGACAGTGCACCAGGCAAAGTCTTATGTAGTTCTCGAAATCTGTATTTTTGGTCTGTTTCGAATACGGGGTGTTACATTAGGAAAACAATATTCTAAATCTAATCCAACAAGGATTCTTATTTAATTTAATTTTCGTTGGGCAGGTCGGACATGGGCTGGGGAGCCGCGCCAGACAGTGCACCAGGCAAAGTCTTATGTAGTTCTCGAAATCTGTATTTTTGGTCTGTTTCGAATACGGGGTGTTACATTAGGAAAACAATATTCTAAATCTAATCCAACAAGGATTCTTATTTAATTTAATTTTCGTTGGGTCAGGTTCGGACATAGGGCTGGGGAGCCGCGCCAGTACAGTGCACCAGGCAAAGTCTTATGTAGTTCTCGAAATCTGTATTTTTGGTCTGTTTCGAATACGGGGTGTTATATCATGAGTCTGAGCTAAGGTCGATCCACTAGCTAATATCTATCTGAGACAAAATACAATAGTGGCAATTAGTTTTGTGACTCACGGATTGCTACTAAAGGTCCACGAACTCTAAAGGTAAACCTTCAACCCAAAAGTCCACTCAGTGCTAAGTATATTCCCAACGGAAATATATAAAATCATATCATATTCATAATCTTAGTCTTTGAAAGGGTAAGAATTGAGTAATACCAATTCCATCATAAAGACTCATAAATCATAAAAATAGCTCCTTTAGCATACTATGATTTCATAACATATCAATTTATAGAGATACCTACTCAAAAACATTTAAATCATGATAATCTTTCATCATGAAAATACTTTAATCGAAAGTAACCTAATTTTATAAAAATCATATTGACACTTTATTCGAAAATATCATTGAATCATAATATCTTCAATTCATAATGCATGCATATAATAAAAGCTTGATTTCATAGTAAAAATACTCATGTAGAACGGGTTCATGTAAAATTCATTAGAAACACATCATTATGATCAAATCATTCATAATAAGATCAATATTGATGAAAAAGTCTTAAATTAATTGAACCCGTAAAAATCATGAAACACTAGAATTAGGGGAAAATCATAACTTGAAGTAAAATATACTTTGTTGAAATACTTCTTAAATAATGCACTTGAAGTAAAAAATACTTTCTTGAAACTCTTTTAAAATCATGTACTTTAAATTAAAGATAATAATACATCCTTGATATACTTCTTGAAAATAGTGCTCTTAAAACTAAATATAGTTTCTTGAACTCTTAGAATGTTCGGCGTGCATAATTGATGGAAATAAAACAAAGGGGCCTGCTCTAGCACCAATTTCATCGTATCAAAATGATACATCACCAAATAGTATTCCCACAATGAGGCTCAGACATATTTCTTCTTCACAACCTCTTGTACATTACTCAAAGCTCCTCTCACAATAAATATTTTGAGACGGTTAGTCTTTTTTTGGGTCATAATTTTACATTTGTATCAAATTATTATCTGGATTTATCTGAAAGATCTAAATGTTATGTTTGTTTGACAATTTTAGTTGGTTAATGACATATTTTGAAAGTTGTTCGCCCACAAATAACAAGGGGAAGAAGGGTAAAAACATATTAGTTAATGAGATTACAGATTCAATTGAAGATACACTACTGGATTTAAAATGTGCTCCATTTTATGATTGTAATATTTGAATCTCATCACATTTTCACAAGCAAAAGTGATCACATTATTGTAAATCCACTAATTGATGGAATTAGCACATTTTATATATAAACTTCTTCCTCGGGTGTGGTAAGATAAGAGGATCCATGTATCTTTAGTGGATGGAAAAACTATTTAGTATTTATAATGCATACATGATGCATCAATATAAACATGGTTTTGAAGTGAGAGTTGGCAATAAGAAGAAAATTTAGTAGTTATTGTTCAAGTGAACGGGACTTGAAAAGTAATGTATGAGAATATGTGTAAACCAAAAAATCAATAATTACTTTGCAAGTTACAACTATTAATGAGGTTGCAATTTTAACGGATGTCATGTAAAACTTAAATTTAAATAGCATACATGTGAGGACATAATATTTGTATAGTAACAAATATATTCGCAATCATTCTTTGTATGATGAATTTAGTATAGTCCTTATATAAGTGTATGATTTATTTAGGACAAGTACTTTAAAAATGGGAAACCTTTATTTGAAAGTTAAAGTACTAATTTACCCGTCATTATACTTAAAAGCCCTGATAACTAAAATAAACTTGCTAATAATTTGCATTAGCCTGAATAACTTCCATACCCCTTTGCATTGTTCCCTTGTTTAATGGAAACTCCTTTGATACGCCACATCAGTCACAAATCTACACAAACAACTCCCTTTGTGTCAATTCTGCAAACAATAAATACAAATAAGAGAATCAAAACATTGTATAACTCTAGTTTTAATAGCAGTTAAATGCACGACTATTACAGTATAACAAGAAGCAAAACAAAGAATGGAGAAGCTGCTAATCGTATTAGATTAGAAGACTCACAAAAAGCTCAACAATGAGTAGTTATTTTCACATTCATTTCTTCACACACCTTAGTCATATATGACTCATTTCACTACAAGAAACAGTGTTTATTGTGGCGCAAAATGTCGCCACAAAAGGTCATAAAGTCGCCACTAATGATATATAGTAGCGACTACTTCCCTGTTGGTAGTACTTCCATAACTAAAGGTTTTTTGTGACGACAAATGAAAGTCGTTACTATAAAAGAGTATTTGTGGCGACATAAAGCGTCACAATATGTAAATAACTATGCCACCAAACCAAAGTTACAATACACATATTTGGCCTAGTCGCCACTAAATAACGATTTTTAGTGGCAACTTTGCTGCCACAAAAACCTATAATGATCTGTGGCGAGTTAATAATGCCACTAAATAACGATTTTTAGTGGCAACTTTGCTGCCACAAAAACCTATAATTATCTGCAACGAGTTATTGTCGCCTCTAAAACACGACGTTCAGTGGCAACTTTGCTGCCACAAAACTGATAAATTATCTTGCGAGCTGATCATGTCTCCTCTAAATAAAGGTATTTAGTAGCGACTCCTCCCGCTACAAAAATATATTAACTATCAGTGGAAACCCTTTTTCTGTTGCAAAAGGCTACTTTTAATAACAACGTAAGTCGCTACAAAAACTACTATAACATTTGCTGCAACATTTATTTCCTTACTAAATATTTACCACTGATGAACAATAATAACAATAAAAAACTATAAATCAAATTCTCTAAATTTAATATATAGCTATTAAGAACATCTAAAGTATTTCACAAAATGAAAATATTATAAATACAAAAAATTCAACTACATAATAGTACTTCCATTAATGTTGTATCCATATACATACATGTGATCAAAATAAAAAAAAATATTTCAATTGTATATGCATATACATATGGTCAAAAAGCAAAAACTTCCATTGCAGGCCTTCAAACTTCTTTTAGATTGGCCCCATTGTTTAAGAAACTTGTCCCTGTAATTAGAAAAAACACAATCACTTTCTAATTCAAATAATAGAAGAGGTGTTATAGATAACATAGGAAAAGATAAATGTCTTATTTGCATATTTCATTTTCCCAGAATTTCCAGTAACATCGAAAGACAGGTTCCCAAGTCTAATGCATCTAATGGAAAAATTGAACAACCTCAAGTAAAGCCTCTCTATCCTCCCAAAAAAGATCAGATTGCTGACCTATTCCTTATATATTAGTACAGACTTATGTTGATCGTCTTAGATATAATCAGGCTAAGAGTGATGTCCCTATATCCTATCCCTGACTATTGCTTTTACTGTAAACATCAAGGTCATTTAGATCATGATTGTACGATAAAACAAAGAGATGAAGACCATAAAAAAAGAAAGGAAATAGAAAATGGAAAAGGCAAAAACAAAAAAGAATTTGACACTATTCCTCAGCAGTCACAGGTACAGAAAGAACCAGGTCAAAAGGAGGCTAATAAGAATAGATAGCAAAAGGATCTGAACACAAGAGGAAAGTAGCAGGAGGATCACTGGCAAACACAGAGAAAAAAGAACACTAACCAGCAGCAAGCACCAAAGAGTCTCACCAAGCAAGCTGATCAACAGCATACTTCACAAGCACATATAATCTCTATTCCTACACACAATCCATATACTGAT
>NW_006238941.1:3127575-3142446 GCF_000226075.1 Solanum tuberosum | reverse complement strand
TGTGTCATGAATCTATGTGTTCGGTGAATGCAAACAATTATCATAAGCAAAAAAGTATTTCCATTTGTTGCAAGGAACAAGTTCTTTTTTCATCATCACACGCTAGTCTAGTAATAGGTTCTGAATTCACCCATGATTTTAGAGTTTTGAATTTGAATAGCGTCAACATCAACATTTTGTTTGACGAATTTCAGGAAAATCAGACACACTCATAATGTTTCTTTTTTACTGCAGCTGTATTATAATCAACATGTTCACCGCAAACTACTCTTAAATTTCAACCAAATATTGTCCAAACGCCTGCATGATATTTTAAGTAAGCTGTAATATAGATTTACAATGAATTTTAGAAGCCATACAACAAATGAACACTCACATTTATAACAAAAAAATTCCTAATACTCTCCTGTAAGAGAAGATAGATTCCCCTCAATTCTGAAACAGAGAAGCCCCTTGGCCCTAGCAATTTGTTTTACACATATACAATCTAGTATTACAGACTTTGGATCCATAGGCGAGGTTGTAGTTGCGACCACGACTTCACAGGGTCGAGGCTTGGTGACCTGGTCACCTTCGCATGTGCAACCACTTCTTTGTAGGATCGAGCCTTGGTTCCGCAAGAGCAGCTGCACCAGCAGGTGTTGCACTAGCTCTTGTGATTCAAATTCCAAGTTTCAATCGGACCTCCGAAAATAATTCGGGGTCCCACCAACGTAAACCAAATATGTTACCCAATTAGAAATAAAATTCTGGATTTAATGTAACTTACAAAACTTTCAGGGGAGGTCGTCTCGACAAAAGTAGGTCTCACACCCAAGGCTCCATTTTAACTATAAGTAAGAAGATATCTTGAAATGAATTTGAAAGCCTTTGAGACCAAAACAAAGGTAATTCTAGACAAAACTCAACATTCCAGAACTAACAAAACCATTAGAACTTCATTTGAAGGCCATTTACTAAAGTTACATACAAGCAGATTTAGCAAAAAATAAGACTTCAAGAGCTTCAGTAAACCAAATCACCAACAAGCTTTTATGTCTGGGAAAAGATTACAAACTCTTGAAACTTTTTAGAAGGTTTCAAACAAATTAACATATATATACAGAAATCGAGTTCTATTGAAATAATAACAACACACTTAGAACTACAATTTTCTTTTAAAACAACATTTTTTGTACAATTTTCGACATCAATATGAACATGCAGTTACTTTACAATATCTACAGATCTAAGAATTTCAAAAAAAATCTTCAATAAACCCAGAGAAAGAGATAGCTCAAAAACAATAGTGAAGATTCAGAATCGACAAAATATAGAAAAATAAATAGAGAGTTAACATGAGTGGCACCTTACAAGCCTTTGAACAACTTCAAAACTTCGAAAACATCAAAATCTTGTAGTGATAATCAAACTTCGAACCTTTCTTCTTAAAACCTTCCAGCAACTTCTGATTTCTGTAGATTTTTGAGATCCTTTTGCCTTAAAACTTCAAAACACTTGAATCTGCAACAGATTTATGAATGGGTTAAAGAAATAGAAGTAAGATTAGGGGGAAAAAATACCATCTGAAAGAAATTTGAGCACTTACCTAAATAGAGTTCACATTTTGTGAAATGAGAAGCGATTTAACAGATTTGAAAGTGACAATTTGAAGAATCCCTAAGAAAAGTTGAGCTGATTGAGAGAAATGAAGCGGAAATTTGAGAAGAGGAGTGTTTGGAGAGAAAAGTTGTGTGAGTAATTTTTTATCAGATATTTTCAATTTGTTTTCTTTTAACTTTTTATGTTTAATTAATGAATTGACTTATTAGGAGCGGTCATGTCACCACAAAATTCATTTAGATGCGACAAATTAGATGTAGCCACTGAAGAATTTGGAGCCAAAATTTTGGTATTTGCGGGAACAAATAATTGAGAATTAGCAATGACTATTAGCAGCAAGTTAACATAACTCGCCACTAAATGTTTATCTACTGCGACGCCTTCATATGTCGCCACTGAATATATAACTTTTGTAGCAACAAATAGGCTCGGCGCTAAATATTGCCACAATAAATCCTGTTTCTTGTAGTGTTTATCTCTCCCGCATGATTTGCTTCGTTGTTAAATTTGTAAATGGTAGTATCATTCTAAATATTTATGCGGTATTTCTTATTCCTAGACTGAAGACATTCCTTCTACATATCTTTTGACTTTCCTAGCCTTGTATACTTGCACAATAACGAACTTTCATATTACCAATTCTGAATTAAATAGCCATTCATATGCTAGAAAGAATTTTATCCATTTTGTTAAGAATACCTGCATCATTAGGGACTTACCAAATGTCGCGCTTTAGAAGTTTTCCTTACCAAAATTTCTACTATGTATAAATCACTGATTTGGAGCTTCGACAATTGTCTACCATTTTCAGTTGTGCAACATGACATACTTATAGCCACACAAATAGAAAAAGTCAAACACACTTCAGGATTAATGTGAGGCTTTTAAATATTTGCCAACTTTCTGAACATTTTGTGGAGGATACATGCATCCTCCATGCTTACCAACTTTATCCCCTATGTTAAATCTTAAAGAAAATCCATCTTCACTTAAAACTTTAATTAGAGATTGAATTCTTTAGGATCCTAATCAAAATACTTTCATCTTTGAATTTCATAAAACCATACACTTGCGAAATAAACATTTATAGCCTTATGACACAATCTATGAGACACATTTACTTATTGCATCTTTACCATCATACTTTTCTAACCCTTGCTATTTTATATCTAACTTGATTCCTATGGCATGTACACCGTATATAATTATACACAAGTTAACCAGAAGAATATATTTTTCAGGTACATATTTATGCAATCTTTAATGTTTTATGTAACCTATAACTATTTAACGACTTAGTTGTTTATCACCCTAAAATTTTGTTTCCCTATTTTGAAACAATTACTAAACTACCTGGGGTGCCCATAGTTTGTACGCATACAGACATCTCTGAACTATGAATTCAATATCGGGAGAAAGCATAGGCACACCTGAGGAACAAAATTTATAAGAAGATTTGATGTTATGATAATGATCTAATATATATATATAGAAAGATTAAAAATGTAAACCTAGAAATAGAGACAAAAACAATAAAATCTTGTCAGATCAATGCTTGTATGTAACAACTCTCCTAATTGTTTTATGATTTTTTCTTGTTCCCTTAATTTTTAACACTCCTCATAACTTTCATATGTGATTTACGATAGACATGGATGTGTAGTATGGATCCTTAGGTATTCGAAAGTACTATTTTAATATTCCCAACAAATCTGAAACATGAATTTTAGTCAGTTTTCATATATGTTTTTTTTTTAATGCTATTTTGAATAAATTCCAAAGGTCTATTTGATTTTTTTTTATTGTTTTAGACAACTAATTTTAATATGTTATTAGTGGACCAAATCCATAATATATTTAATATTGTTATTTTCATGTGCCCCATGTATGAGAATGAATTTAGGTAAAAAGTGTTTAGGTTGTTAAGATAATCAGTAGTTATTAATTAGAAGCGGCTAAACATGAAAGGTACAACATTACCTTCATACCTAAGGAGCTGAAGCAAAATTCTCGAGAACTAAAGGTAAAAATACTTAAATTGAATTTATTTCTATGATTATATTAATATCAAAGTGAGGGTGAGTGGACTTTAGGCAGTGGAGGTCATATGCCTAATTAATCTTTCTAGAGTCTTTTAGTAATTTGTATGAATTGATATATGAATCATGACATATCTAATGATTGTCAATCATAGGAAGATAATGATAGTTGGGTGAAAGTTAGTACTGTTTCATATCTGCAATTGATTAGAAGTGAAGTATTGTTTGTTTGCTTGTGATTAGGTTTTGCAGCTGTTATAATATCATCATTCAACGAGTGTAATTTGGCACAATAGTTTAGGGCTTAGTGTTTTTAGAATAGAATTTTATTTTAGGGATCAAAAAATGATCTGTGTTAGCTGAAATTTGATGTTCGGATTTATATTAATATGAGTGTCATTAGATTCACATTCTTATTAAGACTATATATTTGAAGAGATTTTAATCGCTTGGAAGTGTTTACAAAAAGGTTAATTCATGAATTGACACTTGGGCTACGATTTGAGGCAAATAGAGGTTCTTACTTCCATGAAGTGTTAGTTTTATAAAGTGAATTAATATAAGGGTACTGAGTAATAACAGGTTCCTGTATAAATGAGACATCGAGTACTTATATGGGTACCAGTGTCATAATATAGGGAAATTTACGTGAAATTGATTATTGGGTGATAGTATCCCATGAGTTGTGATATGATTGAATTGTTGAGATTTGTAAATTATGTAAACTTGATTGTGACTGATGATCCTTAGTTGTAGGGTCGATTGATGAACCCATATTATACATTTGCTCATATATATATTCATACCATTCTTATTATTGCATGATCATTATTGGTTGATATTGTCCATTGAGTTATTTATGAAGTTCATATCCGTATTATGCTGATGGGAAATGGATCGGCCAAGTAACATCATACAAAGCCGATGGAAAATGATTCTAGAAAATCAAATTTTACTGGTGGGAAATGATTCTGTCAAGTTTTACAAATGGAAAATGGTTCTGGTAGGTATATAAACCTTATGAGTCTCCCATGATCCAACTATCCGACAGAGGAAGTGGGTGTATATTGGTTTTTGGCCAGTGCTAGGCACTGCATTAATGCATTTCATCTACAGTGTATTTCATATTGATTTGGCATTGATTTATTGAGATGATTGTGGTACTGATTTGACTTGATACATTGAGATACGGTGTGATATTATTAGTGGTGTGGTCTATTTTGGGAAAACACATGTTCTAATTATTATGTTGAGGTGATTTATTTTATGACATAAGTATAATTATTGAGAATGAAACTTTTAGGATACATCTCATTATCGCTTTTAGGAAGGATTGGAAATCAAAGATTGTTGAATACACGTGTTTCCTATACTCACTCTATACTTGTTGCACCCTTTTTGTGTGTAGGAACTGTAAAAGGTACTTGCGGAACTTGACTTGTTGGGATTGAGATTGATGATTGTTGGAATTCAGGGTGAGCTGCTTTCTCTGTCTTATTTTCTTCTAGACAGTTGTTTTAGTTTTCATACTTGTTTCGTACTCGTAGATACTCTTGTACTGGTGTAACCAGGTCCTTGGGTAGTTTGCCTTTTACTCATTTCTTCCACACTTATACGAGTTAGTTTCTTAATTCAATATTATTTCTTCCTTAGTTAAATTATTAGTTGATAATAAAAGAACATGGTTCGCCTATTGGGTAATAAATTCTCTCATGGCCTAATGGGATTTTGGGTCTTGACAATGTGGTATTAGAGCATGATTCTTAGGTCCCATTATATACAAGATCAGAGTCTAGTAGAATTTTGTGGATCGATGCGGTGATGTCCATTACTTATCTTTGAAAGACTAGGACTCTAGGTAACTCCATTCTTTCTTTCCTTATCGTGCACAATTTATCTTACATATTACTAAGTGTTTTTATTTAATTCTATCACTGATGGTGAGAACATGATCTACAAATACTAGAGGTCAGGCATCTGCACCTACACCAGAATCTGCTACTCGAGTCGTACCACGTGGATGAGGTTGAGGCAGGGTACGAGTCACTACATCAATTAGTTGTAGAATGCCGACAACTACTCAAGTATTTGTTAGAGAAGAGTCTCATGAGGATGTTGTTTATGTTCCAGAGGATGATCAAGTTGAGAATGAGTAAGTGGCCCTGATGTTTGCGTAATCAAGACACAACTTCCGATGCAAGTGCCTACTATTGTACAATAGTTTAGTAACCCAACCAAGGGTTGGGATCGTCACAAGAGAGTGGTTTTCAGAATTTATAGAAAAATGAAATTTAGTTCTAACTAGTCGTAGATAAAGACATTAACGAGTAAAAACATTGTAAATTAAAAAGGGGGACACAAAAGTGTCAATTAACAATGGGGTTTTTTGTCACAAGTAAGGTAAAAACAGTAAATTAAACAAGGGTTTCTAAGTAATGAGAGGGGATCCTTGGGATATGACGGGAATATGGGTTAAGCTAGAATATTGGGTACATGCTTGTGATAGCAAATTTATAGATTAATAGTGACTAGGCTAAGCTTTATGCGGGAATAAGTTCTCTCTCGAGAAACTTACCCCGTTTCAAATGGATTTCTCTTGGACACCAACTTGCCGCATGAAGACCAGCCTACACCTTACCCTACTCATTCTCTTGAGCTGAGCGTTGGGATATGGGACTAGGGTTCACTCTCTCGAGCTGAACCGCATGTCAACCCACTCCTTAGGCCATCAATCTAGTAGTCTTGGTTTAACAACTTCTCTCTCGAACAAGCCGAAAACACATAAATAAACTTGTATTTTCAACTACTAAATTTGTTAAATTCATCTACAACTACTAGACGAAATCACCATTAAACTACATCTAATCTATCAGCAAAAAAGACCCAACAACAATCTTAACCCATATTCGCTAAATCACACCTCAAGAATGAGGGTTTTTAGCCACACATCAAGATAAAGAAATTTATACCTAAATGAGGTTGCATTCAAATGGGTATGAAGATCTAAGTCTTGTTACAGGCTAAGAATGAAAAATCCAAGATACCTAAGTCCAAATCCTTGGAGATGAAACCTTCTTTTTCTTCAAGTCTTCAAAACCCTCTCAAACTCAGAGAAAAAAATACTAAAAAGTACTATTCTATATGAAAATTATAATAATTATTCGACTGCTAAAACTAAAACTTTAACTAGTATTTATAGTTATCACAGATTTGTGTTGCATCAGATTGTTCGGCGTCATTAGTCGGAATTGCCGAACAACTCGGTGATTCGCCCTTTGGTGTAGTTCATCGCCGTCTTGTACTAGCCTTCAGCATTGTCGTGCTCTAGGTCATTGGGTGATATGGTACTGCTTCGCGGAACTTCTCGGTGATTCACCGATTGCTCCCTTTTTCCGCCGACTTAATCGTTTTCTTCAGGGCTCAGCACACTAGAACAAAAGGCGAAGTAAGACCCTTCGGCGACTCGCCAAGTGGACTTGGCGATCCTTAGGCCTTCATTTCTTCGTTCTTTTTAACCTTTTCATTCCTTTTTGCGATGTAGAGTCCATGCTCTCTTTAAAACATCAAATACCTGAAACTTAAGGGTTTTCATCAGATATCGAGATAAAATAAGCATTTGAGGACACAATTTCTATTAAAATATAGCCTTGGACGAGTCCAATTTGTGGACTCATCAACACCCCCAACTTAAACTTTTTCTTGTCCTAAAGCAAACTCAAGTTCAGCCGTCCAAAAAGGGTGTCTCGAACAGTGCTACACAAGACTCAATCATGAATGCACACAACAAGAGTCAATTTACTTATGCAAAGAATAAATGTGCACTCAAAGATTCAAGTTGACTCACCAATATCAACGAATCTCATGCTCACAATACTTGCTTCAAATGCAAGTTCAAGCTCAACTATAGTGTTCAAATGCCCTCACACAAAGAATGATTCCATATTCACTCAATGGTTTCACAGTTTAAAGCTTTGGAATCAGATGCAACGCTCACACTCACAAAGAAGAGCATAATACATGCTTTCACCCATAGGTTTGCCTGTATTTTCCAATCAACATTTGTTTCAACTCACTCAGGATCAAAAAGGTCTTTTCAAGACTTATAATGGGGCTTAGTGCAAAGGTATGGCCATTTAGGCTCAGTGACTTTCATCCTCATGAAATGTGGTTGACACGACACTTCCTTTCCTTTTCCTTCATCATTTTCATTAGTGCTCATAAGTCAACCTATTATTCACTTTCCATTGGTATTGTTTGGAAACTCCATCTCTTTTGTACTTTATTCCACAACTTTCTTTTTCATTCTTTTTGTTTTTCTTTCTCTTCTCTCTTTCATTAGTGCTCATAAGTCAACCTATTATTCACTTTCCATTGGTATTGTTTGGAAACTCCATCTCTTTTGTACTTTATTCCACAACTTTCTTTTTCTTTCTCTTCTCTTTTTTTTTATATGGAGGGGTTCCATTTTCCTCAAAACCATGGGTAGGAGGGACTTTCTTGCACTTCTTGACTTTCCCTTTTCTTTTCACCACACCCCTAACTTAGTCTTTTAGCCTAATTTGGCTATTCAAACTAACCACAACCTCATGAGGATCATGGGTGATGGATTAAAAATGGTCTAATTTTCGTCAAGTTTTCTTCCAAGGAAAGGTAAGGCTAAAGGGGTGTTCAAGAGAGAATCACACACTCACAAGGTAGGTCACGAAAGAGGTATATGTCAAATTGGTTCACACTATTCGAAGTTGCCTAAGATCATATCAAGAGATAGCATCACTTAGTTGACCGGACCAACGGGGTAGATTCTAAGATCTATCAGGCATAGTTCACAGGTAAGCTCACCACACTAGGCATTGACACTACAAGTTAAAGAAGACTCCACATTTTCGCTAGTGTGCAATGATCATCACAAGAGAATCAATTTGATACAAGGCTAGTCATAATGAGATGCAAAGAGTTCACATATAGTCTATGCAACTTCATTTGGCCTCATCGTAGCCACGCATACATGTTCGTTCAATTGAGAGCACTATTCAAGTCATCGGTATTGATTGGAACCGAGACTCAAATTTTTGCATTTGAAAAATTCAATTTTTTTAATTTTACAATTAAAAAAGAAGGGAGCCATAAGCTCAAACATTCACAGAAAGCAGTATTTAACACAATAATAGCTCAAAGCCCAATTTTAAAATAAAACGGCCCAACTATATATACAAAACACAGATAATAATGGTAGTCGCACAAAAGGTAGGCTTTGTCCCACTGTAATACAAAAACTATTTGTCCTCAAATGCATAAAACAGTAAGTGAATGGTCAAATTAGAGAAAGACAGAGAAATGGCTAGAGAATAATCCTGGTTAAGCATCTTCTCCGCCTGTCGGAATGGCATGTTTGAGGTGGGGACGTTAAGCGGACCGCTGAGTGGTTTCTCTAACTCTCCACAACTTTGCTAGGCAGCCCAATGCGTCTAGTCTCAACCCACACTCTCGAATGCTTCACAGCCACCCTTTTGCGCTGACCATTTTAAAGTGCAATCCATGTTCTGAGCAAAAAATTGATAACTGGAACACTTAAGTAATGCAGGAATATATGGAAATTAGTCTGCGAAGATCCAGTTAGAGGAATGAAAGCATGCAAAAGTGAACAAGTTGTAGAGTTTTAACCCCTTCTTGCTTGCAACTGTCCAGTTCATGCTCATTCGGCGGCAGTAGTCTTGATTGTTGAGTCAGTCGGGGTTTCGCCGAACAGATGTTTACTTCGTCGAGTTTTACAGAACTTCCCAAGAAAATTTGGACGTTCAAATGGCGGTAAACATCGGGGTCGCCGATATGGTTGGCGATTCACCAATACTTTGCTAGGCTCGCCGAATTTTACAGACCCCAATTTGAAGCTATCTTGAGTCAAACGGCGGAATTGATTTGGTGCGCCGACCTCTTTGGCGACTCGCCGACTGGACCTGTTGCTCGCCACCCAACACTTTTTCTAACACATTATCACACTTCAACTTGTATAAACGACACACTATTATGTTACCAATACGTAAATATAAAATATTAAGAGATTTTGGGTTGCCTCCCAAACAACGCCTTAGTTAACGTCGCAGCACGACGCAAGTCAGCAACTATTCTTCATCCTCGGAGTCACCCATGTTGTAATTAGGTGAGTCCTAGGCGAATGGTGGGTAGTGACCTGATATAAAATGGCCGATTTGAGCATCCTGCAGCTGAATAGTCATGGAGTGAGAGGTTGACACTTCATTTAACATTTCAATGTTTTTCCTTCATCTCTTTCAACATCTTCTCCTGTGCCTCAATTTTTTTTTTGAATGAGTGAAAGAGCTTTGTCATCTTGCACACCTCCCTACTACTTCCCATTACTACACTCTCGGAGGGAGAAGTGCTTTTCTTTTCCCATGGCTTGTACTCCCAATTTCGTAACTCGGTTGGATAGAGCAACCAACTGGGTAACTAGTGCATCCCACTCCTGCTTCTTTTTGGCTTCTTTGCTGGCTTCTACCATGCCATCAAGGATTTTTGCTATGACTTCATAGGGCTGGTATAGCATGCCATCGGCTACACTTTTATTCTCGGGTCCAAGACCCCTATAGAAGCACTCCAATAGTGCCTTGTCCGTCATCCCATGAGATGGGCATGGTTGCAGCACCGCTTGAAACTTCAGCCACATTTCCTGAATTGTTTCATCCCCCTCTTGTTTGAATGTCAGGAGGTTGTCCCTCAGATTTAACAATTTCAAGAGGGGATGGTCTTTGTGGTATCCAAATGATCATCCATTCTTATTTCCCTGCTTTGATATTCAAACTAGCAAAACAAAACTACAATTTAGATTAGTAAAGCTAAAACTAAGAAGAACCAAAAATTCTACTTAACTAAGAATTCCTAAATAACACCACTGCCTGGCAGCGGCGCCATTTTGATGTTTGCGTAATCAAGACATAACTTCTGATGCAAATGTCTACAATCGTACAATAGTTTAGTATCCTAACCAAGGGTTGGGATCGTCCCAAGAGAGTGGTTTTCAGAATTTATAGAAAAATGAAATTTAGTTCAAACTAGTCGTAGCTAAAGACATTAACGAGTAAAATCATTGTAAATTAAAAAGGGGGACACAAAACTGTCATTTAACAATGGAGGGTTTTGTCACAAGTAAGGTAAAAATAGCAAAATAAACAAGGGTTTCTAAGTAATGAGAGGGGATCCTTGGAATGTGACGTGAATACGGGTTAAGCTAGATTATTGGGTACATGCTTGCAATAGCAAATTTATAGAGTAATAGTGATTAGGCTAAGATTTATGTGGGAATAAGTTCTCTCTCGAGCAACTTACCCCGTTTCAAATGGGTTTCTCTTGGACACCCACTTGCCGCATGAAGACTAGCATACACCTTACCCCACTCACTCTCTCGAGCTGAGTATTAGGATATCGTACTAGGGTTCACTCTCTTGAGTTGAACCTCATGTCGACCCACTCCTTAGGCCATCAATCTAGTAGTCTTAGTTTCGCGACTTCTCTCTCTCGAGCAAGCCAAAAACACATAAATAAACTTGTATTTGAAACTACAAATTTGTTAAATTCATCCACAACTACTAGACGAAATCACCATTAAACTACATCTAATCTATCAACAAATAAGACCCAACAACTATTAGCTAAATCACTCCCCAAGAATGGGGTTTTTTAGCCACACATCAAGAGAAAGAAATTTATACCTAAATGTGCTTGCATTCTAATGGGTATGAAGATTTAAGTCTTGTTATAAGTGAAGAATGAAGAATCCAAGAGACTCATGTCCTAATACTTGGAGATGAAACCTTCTTTTTCTTCAAGTCTTCAATACCCTCTCAAACTCAGAGCAAAAATACTAAAAAGTACTATTCTATATGAAAATTATAATAATTTTTCAACTCCTAAAACTGAAACTCTAACTAGTATTTATAGTTATCACAGATTTGTGCTACAGCAGATCATTCGACGTCATTAGTCGGAATCGCCGATCAACTCCGCGATTCGCCCTTTGGTGTAGTTCATCGCCGTCTTGTACTAGCCTTCAGCATCGTCGTACTCTGGGTCATTGGACGGTATGGTACTGCTTCGCGGAACTTCTCAGCTATTCGCCGACTGGTCCCTTTTTTCGCAGACTTGATCCTTTTCTTCAGGGCTCAGCACACTGGAACAAAAGGCAAAGTAAGACGCTTCGGCGACTCACCAAGTGGACTCGGCGATCCTCAAGCCTTCATTTCTTCACTCTTTTCAGCCTTTTCATTCCATTTTGCGACGTAGTGTCCATGATCTCCTAAAACTTCAAATACCTGAAACTTAAGGGTTTTTCATCAAATATGGAGATAAAATAAGCATTTGAGGACACAATTTCTATTAAAATATAGCCCTAGATGAGTCCAATTTGTGGACTTATTAGGCCCCAAGTCAAGCGCCACCCCGATTTATTGCTACACCGGTACTATAACACCCCAAAAACTAGTAAGTTGACCTAGTGAGTTCTAGAGTTTTGTAGTGAGGTTTTTGGAGTGTCGTATGAGGTTTAAAACTTGTATAAATGACTCCCGTACTTAGAATGACATGTTTAGGGGTTAAACTTCCAGGTACTACCCCCCAAGGACCACCCAAGGGATCCTTGAGGAGGACCCCAAAACTGCCCCCAAAACAGTCCACAAAAGCTGATTTTTGTGACCTACGGTTGTAATTCATGCCCAGTAGATCAACCTACGCCCCGTAGGTCATGGGCATAGGTCAAGCCTGAGTTTGTCTGCAAAATATGAGCCTCAGGTCCAAATCACGGACCAATACCACGGACAGTAGTCCTATCCACGGTCCGTGGATGGCAGGGCATGAGTCATGGCAGTTTTTCAGCTTTTAGTTTTTAAGTTAGTGTTTAGTGGTTAGTTTAGTAATTAGCTGAAGGTTTAGGAGGGACTATTAGTTAGTTAATTAACCTCCTATAAATAGTTAATAAAACCTAAACTAATCACTTTAACTCATTCATCTAAAGACCCCAAAACTCTCTCCAAAACTCATCTCTCTAGAATAGAAGAAGAAGAAGAAGGAGAAGAGAAGAGAAGAGGGCAGCAACTTTGGGAGATTTTCCCCATTGATTCAAGCTTTGTTTAGGGATTTGATTGGAGGTATGTGATGCTTAAAAATCCATGGGTTCTTCCACCCATGGAGCCCCCATAGTTTCCCCCCAATTGTGAACTCAAAAACTCAATTCTAGCTAGGGTTGTGATTGCATTGTGGGTAGGGCATGGGTGTGATTCCAATCTAGTGGATATCACTAAATTATGATTGATTTAACTTTTTTAGTGATACTATGATGATTTCATGTGATTTCTATGGGGAACCCTAATCTAAATTGATGAATGTGATCTTTGTAGGTTGATGCCATTAGACGTGAAATTGAAGGTCCATGAGTGATCTTCCTAAATCAATGTTTTGTGTAGTAATTGATCAAGATTAGAAATACCTAGACATTAATTAAACTAGACTCTATACTACATGATTGATCTTGACTTGTAAAGATGAAATTGAACCTTTAAAGCAAATTATGACTAGAATCACCTAGTATTAAAGAATGTGATTAAATGTGTTGTAATCTAGGTTCATAATATGCTTTCATGAGGTAGATTCATTGAGAATGAGGATTCATAGTAATGAATGATGATCATTAGGGCTTAAGCAAGAAGCTAATATGATTAACTTTAGATCCTAAGGCTTTGAGGGTGGCTTTGAGAGTAAAATCTACATATGAGTCCAAGGCTAGTGAATAGGATTGTGTTGAGAGACCTTTACCTACTTAATTCACCATATGAATCATAGATGGTAGGAAGTGATAGAATCACTAAGGTCATGATGAGATCCATGACTAATGAAGAATTCTAAACATGATGCTAAGTATGAATATGAACTTAACATGAAAGACTTCTCACATAGAATGATTCTAGGTTGAAAGGTTTGCTCACCTAAAATGAATCTAAGTCTTAGGACTATTAAAATGTGATGAGTCTTGTGGTGATTCCCCTAAATGACCTTTACATTATAGGAATGTGTGGTGAGTTCCCTTACTCCAAACTAACTAAGTATGGGGGAGTGTGATGTGATTACCCTTTGTATATGTGTAACTCCCAAGGCAAGAGGTGATTACCCATTAGCCTTTATGTTGGTTATGTGGAGGTGAATACCTACATTACACCTTAAAATGGATATGGGGGTGAATACCTATATCACCTTAAAAATGGATATGTAGGAGAATACCTATATTCTTCTAATAATGAACATGGAGGCGAATACCTATGATTCATTGATATGTAGGCCTAGAGGTGAATACCCTTGATTTTATGATTCCATGATATGTGTGGCTTGAGGTGACTTCCCTTTTCCTTCATGATGAACTAAACATTTATTCCTTGAGGTGACTTCCCCCTTGCATTTATAAACATGAGCATGACTAGTTTGGGATAGTAGGTCTAGATACCTCTCCACTTCATGCATGACTAAGAGGTGATTACCCTTGTCTTTATGATGTTAAGAGATGATGAACATGAATAATGAACCTAGACATGCTAAAAGAAGTACCTCATAGGGTCCAACTTTATAATGAACTAAGATTATGCTTTAAGTAGCATTTCCTAGAGTTCAAACATGATGAACTAACATGTACCTAGTATAGTATCTCTCAGGGTTCAAAACAAGAAGAAACTAAGCTAGACTTAGTAAAGTGTCTCCTAGAGTTCCAATGCTTTTAAAAGAGGGCTAGTCTCTAAGTTAAGGAACATGAGTATGATGACCTAAAGAAGAACTTAGTATGAGTAGTAGTATGGGAAAACTACTTATGCCTTGCACAAGTATGACTACAGGTTACCTTATGAGTGTTGTCTTACCTGAGTGATTCTTGATGGATTGTTGCTATAGATACCTTCCAAGATAGGATTGACTAGAGGTGATAATTCCATTGTCTACATGATGTAAGCAAATAGTGATAACAAAGGAGGGTGAATATGACTAGGATGACTTCAAGGTAATGCTTAGTGTGAAGGTTAGTATGGGATGCCTTTTATGAATTGCACAAGTGTGCCTTGAGGTTACTTAGGAGTATGGTACCATTATGGTAGAAAGGTTTAAGACTTAACTATGCCTATAGACCATTATTAGGATGACCAAAAAGGAATACTTGGCTTGGGTGGTATTATGGGATGCTATTCAT
>NW_006238941.1:3102930-3126560 GCF_000226075.1 Solanum tuberosum | reverse complement strand
TTACTTAGGAATGGTTCTATTATGGTATTGATGACTAAGAGTTATTTGTGCTTATATGATTATGTCTTATCTCCTTTGCTCATTAACTATGTTATAATCTCTTATGCTTATGTTTTATGTTGACTAACCATTTTGAGATGCTCTTATGATGTTGTGCTAGCTTCCATACTTGGTACATTTTGTACTAACGCATATTGCCTACATTCTAATCAAATGTAGGGTTGAGGAGATTGAGTTGCTTTTGGAGGCTAGGTTTCTAAGGTGCAAGAAGAGTTGAAGATTTTGGTGAGTCCTCCCAAGGATGAAACCCACTTTACCTTTATGTCTTTTATTTTCATGTTAAGACTATCGTATGGGCTGTGTCCCAAGAGTTTATTCTAAAAAGTTGTAGTAGATGGTTTGAGACAAAGTCTAGAAAGTCTTCCGTTTGCTTTTATAAAAAATGACTTCGATTGTAAAAGGTTTAAATTTTCCCGTATTTTCTACTATCTTATGTTAAGATTGTGCTAAGGGCTTGTATGCGACCCCTTAGGGGTCAACTATGCCATGTTACGTCTAGGGGGTAACCCTGGGTTGTGCCAGGTACTTTAGAATACTTTGACATGTATGCTCCTAGTTGTGGATTTAGCTACTCATGCTTGACAGCTCACAATTCATAATTAGGCTAAAAGAATTCATGAACTTATTCGAATAGATGAAAACCGAAATCTTAAATTGAAATTCAAAGTGTAATTGAATAAACCAACTTCAGGAAATTAAATTGCTAAGTTTTGGCAAAATAATTCCAAAAGACCAAAACAAAAGTATACAATAATGTCTAACTCCTAAAAACGGAAATAAGAACTAATATTTATAGTACAAAAATCCTAAACCAAGTAGGAAACAAACTAAGGAAATAACTTCTCAAACGCGGTTTCAATCGACGACACGACCTACGAACCGTGGGTCAACCTACGGTCTATGGTCTCCCACCGTGGATTAACACTTGGAAATTATTTCAGGGCCTTCAAACGATGGTTGGACGTACGGTCCATGGAATGGAAAATGGTCCGTCACTTGCCTCCGTGGTTCAGTTACTGGAACTTCAACTTTCTGATCACAAATAACGGATGTGCAGGTCGGTCTGTCATTCGATCATAGGGTGTTGATGGCCCCCGTGGTTCCACACTTGGTCACACTTCCTTGAACCCTCACCTATGCTGCATCACCTACGATCAGTCAAAGGACCTACGGTCCGCGGTTGGCTCCATCACTGGCCACTTCTGCAATTTTCAGCTCTTATATCAATCCACCGCATCTGAACCAATTTCCTGCAAGAATACACAAAAACCATCATATCTAATAACAAAATGTTCAAGACTCACAAAAAACTCCAAGTAAAATGCATCAAAAATACCATAAAATCACGGTATATAAACACCCTCAGTTTAAAATTGTTGTTTGTCCTCAAGCGACACACTGAAACTCTAAACGACACTTGTGTAGAAGCAAACATACAAATTCAAGCAATCACATGGCTTTCTCAATCAAGTCATTCACTCATTGCAAATCTTTTAATTTAGACTCAATAAGCTAACTCATTATGATCAAAACATGCCATAGACAGACCAACAAATATCATCACATACACTTTCAACAATCACCAAGGTACCAACTCTCCAACAATGTAACTAGTGCCCTCACTTCAAAGAAATCCTTATTCACACAAAAAATCTGATTTTTAAGTTCAAGGATCCAGTCAACACTCATACTCAAAAGTGAACTCAATACAGTTAGTGCTCAATACCATAAACTTGCCCTTATTTTTACTGCATAGACTGTTCAAACTAGTCAGTAGGATCACTATAGGACTTTCTTAGCTTGTAATGCTGGCTCAGAGTCAGGTAGGATACATTTGGATATTTTTAGTGACTTTTATGCCCTCCTTGACATTACATTGGCTATTTACCTCTTCTCTTAACAAATTCTGACATATTTTTATTTTCTACTCTTTTCTTGGACTTTCTTCAACACAGATGTGACTTGCCTTATTCATTCTTCTTTTTCACTTTTATTTTTCTGTTATTCAGCCTCATTATCACTCTTTCTTTGTTTCTTTTAAATTCAGTAACATCTTTTTCTATCCTTTTTCTTCTTCTACACGCAACTCTTTTCATACCATTTTTTTCGGTTTCCTTTTTCATAGCCACCCTCAACTTATGTATTTTGCATGAGTTCACGTGCACAATGTCCGTGGTCGGACCAGGACCAAGATTAAGGTAACTTCTGAATTAGCCACCCTCAACTTAGGTTTTTGGCCTAAGTTAAGGTGTACATGTCCAAGGAGGGACCAGTGCCAAAATAGTCTTTTAGGGAAGGAGAGTTAGGTGTATTGAAAGAAGTGATCTACATTAGGCTCAAACATTTGGATCATAGGGAGCATTTATTTATTTTGGTTGGATCACTTTAGGCTTAAGTGGACTCATTTGAACAAGGGCCTCTGATCATTTCCCAATTCCTAGCCTAGATTGTCTTAGCAAGACCAACAAAGAATATTCTAAATTGGCACAGACTGCATGAACATACCAAATTATCTCACATACTCTTGGCACATTGTTTCATTATTGAATTATTGAAGAAAATAGTTCAAGTTTTAGCCTAATCATGCTATCATAGTGGTTCCTATGATGTCATATGAAGATCCAACACATTCTAACTCATTCAGACTATAGATCTAGCACATTATCAAAAAATTTGGACAAGTATCAATTTCATGCTTCTTATGCCATCATGCTTTCATTCTTTCTATCTAATTCTACACATATAATCCTACATATGCCGGTTCAACGGAAAAGTAAAACAGTCCCTTTGGGGAAAAAGAACACATGCAAAAAAACTCCAAGGGAGGGTTATAAGTTGGGTTACTCTGACTTCACCCTTTCACTCACAACCCATTTACCCCCCCCCCCTACTAAAAACATCTGCAATTACCCTTAATGCACAAAAAATAAAAAAAACATAGGGTGAAGCAAACTTGTGGCGCGTAAGCGTTGATGACCCATCAAGAAGTGGGTGGGTCCGATTTCCAAGAACTCGCTGGATCAGTAATAGGAACGTCATCAGTAACACCCTTAGCAATAGTGGTAACACCCTCAGTAGTGCTCCGCGAACCAGATGGACCAACACGTATCTCACAGGCACCATGCTGCCGCAACTCCTCATCAACAATGGATTGCCTCTGGGCAACTGCTAACTCTTGTCTCTCTCTCTTTCTCTCCCGTCGGGCCTCATCAGTTTCATAAGTGTGCTCCGAAGAGTGGTGGCGCTTCCCAGCAGGGGAAGGGTCGGGTGGTGGCATAGTATCGCCAAATAGTGCAGACATCACCACCTCATTCTCTTCAACCTCAGGCGCAGTCTTCGGTACAACCTCACCGGGGGCTAGTAGGGCATCAACATATGATCGGAGCCTAGCCAACTCCATATGGAAAGTGATCACATATATGGTCGGTGCATTACTCTCCAGGACTCTCAACTCAAATGCATCTAGGCGCTTGTAGACCGCCTAAATCTATCTGTCCATCATCCGCTCCATACGAGCCTTAGACTCCTCAATAAATCACTGCATCTAGAGCCTCATGTGTTGTAGAAAGGTAGCTATCTAGGCCTCCAACTTCTGAACTCGGCCCAGAGGGACTAAAGTAGACCCTGAAAGGGGAGTGGCTCAGGATGAGCTCATGGCCTGATTGGTGGCAGTAGAAGGGGGAGCCTGTGCATCTGCAGAAGTGGGTGGTAAGGTAGTGTCATCAGCCTGGATCTGCTTCACATCCTCAGTAAGATCATCACCCAAGGGCGGTAGGTCAACCTGTGGCTCCCTCCGTGGTGCAACAAGATTAGCATCATCTTTAATGAGGTCGTTGTTCAAAGTCTTAGTTGCCTTGAGCAACCTGTGAAAAAGCCAAATAGGCACTGAAGCCTCCCTGCAGAGATGGAATATCAGACACGGGAATGGCATAGTAGTTGTGGTCTTGAAGGCCCTCTCATGAATCTAGGCGATCAGAATCCGGGCGTAGTGAAGCTCAAGTTCTACCATACTTATGCTATCATCACAACCCGGTCCCAAGTAACAACATTGTTCGCCTATGTAGGGGACTGTCTCGTACGAACCACGGACCAAAAGAACTTCGCAGCGAAGCTCAGGGTTGCCTTTCTGATAGGCAATGTCATGTTTCTCACCAACTCAATCTACTTTCTATCCTCAACTATATGATGATTTATCCACCTTAGCAATGTCTCTCTCTACTCGGCATTTCAGAGAGATGCCCCACTCTGAGCAATACCCATCATGTAGTCGTACTCTATTGATTAATCGGTAGAGTGTGGGATGGGCCATAAATAAAATGGTGAATGGTATCCTCAGAGATGTCACTGAAGAACTTTCGCACCAGTGTGACCTGAAGTGGAGGTTGGTCCAGTGGCTTAGCCCTTTTAGAAAAAGCATTGCGGACAGTGGTGGTGTAAAGAGGCATAGAACTCACGAGTCATCTCCTTGCTAAAGTTGTTCGGGCTCTAAGCCATCCACTTACATCTGTGCCTCTTGAAAAGCTCCTCAATAGCAGGCACAGTATGAAGGCTCCCTGACAATACCCGGTGCTCCTCAGTAATGGTTCTAGCCATCTTCCTGTGTTCATTGAGAACCTTCTCGTCATCATATATCAGGTACTAACCCACAACGCACTATCTGCTAGGCTCTGTGGCGCTAGGAACTGTCTCAACTCTACGGTCCTTGGCATCCCCGTGCTATCGGCCTCGAAAGAAGAGGCAGAAGTACTGCTGGCACTAGAGTCGGACTGTGACTCTGTTGCCGGTGTTGCCCCCTCCTCAGACTGGGGGGGCAGTGACCTCGACCTTGTCACTAGGCATAAGTATCTGTCGGGATCGGTTCCTCGTAGTCTGAGGGGCAGTGGGGGAGTCTCAGCTGGCCACAGGGACGTACTCGTCCTCACTGGAGTTCACAACCATGCGGCGGGATTGGGCAAAAGACTTAGACTTGCCCCCTCTTGCGTACACTCGAGCTTTTTTTGGTGCCATGGTACCTGCGGAAGACTAGTTAGTACCTAAAAAACACAAGAATGCCCAAGAAAAAATTTTAGAACAAGATTTGTACTTGGGAAAAAACTAAAACAATTTCAAGGTAGAAGCTGATTTGGTGACCCACGGTGGGGACCTACGGTCTGTCGATGGAGTGACGGTTCGTGGGTCCTTTCTGTAAGTTAGAGGTTCCCTTTTTGGGTGTTTGAAGTCAAAACCACGGATGTGCAGAACAGTTCATTGATGGAACGACGTATCGTAGTCCACACCGTGGTTCACAACTTAGCAAAATAATTGTGAGCAGGTCAGTGACGGACCACGACCTATGGTCCGTCGGTTGTGGTTGTGTACCAGAAATGTGCCAGGCATGAATTTCAAAAAAATTATCCAACATTTTAAAACACACAATCACTAACCACTTCGAGTCTAAACATGCATTTCAACAAGTTATGTGGTAGTTCATCATTCTTAGGGTTTTGATTATGCAAAATTCGATTATCAAAATAGAAACAACAAAAACCCTAAGTCAAAACTTCCAACTAGAACCAACAACCTCAAGTATTCAAGTTCAAATTACAACACACTCACACACCATCGTTCCAAGGGTAGGATCTACACTAGATTTCAAACAAATATACCAAACAATTAACTTCCTAAGGTCAAGTTCGAGTTAGTGACTTCACAATTTAAAAAATGAAAATTTTGAAGTTTCGGTGAAGTCGATTACCTTACAAGTAAACCAAGTCGGCGAGTGCATAAGATAGAGGTTTCTACTTTGAACTCTAACAACCTTGACACCTAACCCGAACCGTGGATGCTTGATGGAAATAGAGGTAAATTTAGGGAAAATGGAGGATTTATGAGAAAATGGCAGATATGGGAGTAGAAAGGAATTGAAATTGGAATAAGAGGATTATATGGATGTGATGGGGGGAAGTTTAGTGGGTGAAATTGGGGATTTTAATCAGTTTGTAACGATTGGGGGGAAATAGGGAAGTGGGAAATGAATTTAAAATGAAGGGGTTTTATTATAATGGATTCCGCTTCGGGTCATTTGAAACCCTAACATGGACCCATGAAACCCCGTCGATGGCCCGTGGGTCAACCTACAGTCTGTCGATGGGGACCGTGGTTCACCCCTACACTTTGTAAAAATTATAAAGCATACCTGGGATCTACGGATACCATCCACAGTCCCTGGGTGGACCAACAGACCGTCGATGGGACCCGTAGATCACTGCACCAACTTATTTTCTGTAGATTTGTCTTTTCGTCCTTGCACACGTAGAAAACCTTATGACTTCCTTTTTAAATTTTCTAGAAACGTTTTAGACACCGACCCTGTTCTATCTATATCTAGCCAACACTAAAACAAAAAATTAATAAACAACTATTTAGAAAACTACGAATTTCAGAAAAACTCCCTTTATCGACAAGAAACTCATATAGTTGGCTAGAATTTACATCTTGAGTTGCCTCCCAAGCAGTACTTGATTTAACGTCGTGGCACGAAGCACACACCTTAGTTACTCTGACTTCAATAAGATCCCATTCCTCTACCACTTCATCGATACTCTTAGAGTTTCCCAAGTAGATTTTTATCCTCTGGCCGTTCACCTTGAACCTCGTTCCTTCCTTATTCTCGAGTTTAACGGCTCCATGTGGAAATACTTGAGTTACTTTCAATGGCCCAGTCCACTTGGACTTGAGCTTGCCAGGAAACAAGCGCAACCTTAAGTTAAATAAGAGCACCAAATCACCGGCAATAAATTCGTGCTTTTA
Organism: Solanum tuberosum; assembly: GCF_000226075.1. Lineage (NCBI taxonomy): Eukaryota > Viridiplantae > Streptophyta > Magnoliopsida > Solanales > Solanaceae > Solanum > Solanum tuberosum. Next base: position 3,119,711 of record NW_006238941.1, on the reverse strand, counting down.
GATCTTCTGATCATGGTACTCCTTCATCTTCTACTTATACAAGCTGAACTTTCATATGCTTTTAGGAGAAACTCATCAAGCTTATTTGTTTCATTCAGTCGTTGACTCGATGCGCCGCCCCAATCCAAATTCATCTTCTTTAGCGCCCACATTGCTTTATGCTCTAGCTCTACAAGAAAATGGAAAGATTTCCCATATACAAGTTGGTAGGGGACATACCTATGGGAGTTTTGAATGCAGTACGATAGGCCCATAGAGCATCATCAAGCCTTCTCGACCAATCAGTTCTGTTGGCGTTCACAGTCTTTGCAAGGACTTGCTTTATCTCTATATTTGACACCTCAACTTGCCCACTAGACTGCGGATGATATGGAGTGGATACATTGTGACGAACACCATATTTCTCTAGCAACGCCTTAAACAAGTTGTTACAAAAGTGAGAACCTCCATCGCTGATAATTTCCCTAGGTGTACCAAAACTGGAGAAGATACTTTTTTTCATGAATGCGGTGACACTCTTTCCCTCATTGTTTGAAAGCGCAATTGCTTCCACGCATTTCGATACATTGTCAACTGCAATAAGAATATACTTCATCCCATGCGAACTCACAAACGGACCCATGAAGTCAAGACCCCAGACATCGAATAACTCAATCACCAATATCGGGTTCATAGGTAATTCTTGCTTCTTTGAAATTCCTCCTTCTCGTTGGCAACGATCACAAGACTTGGCGAAATCATGAGCATCTTGGAGGATGGTAGGCCAGTAATACCCACACTGCAAGATCTTATGAGCAATCCGAATACCACTATGGTGCCCACCAACAGGCGATGAATGACACGCATCGAGTATACTCATCATCTCAACCTCGGTTACGCATCAATGAATAATCCCATCAGCACAAACACGAAACAAGTAAGGCTTATCCCAAAAGAACTTCTTCACATCAGACATAAACTTTTTCCTTTGGTGATATGACAAATCCGATGGAACTAAATCGCTAGCCAAGTAGTTAGCAAAATCTGTGAACCAAGGGATAAGATCATAAGAAACATCCAATACATTTTCATTAGGGAACACATCATTAATCTCAACTCCATCCTCTAACTTGGTCATAGCTTCCTCCTCTAGTCTGGACAAATGATCAACAACATAATTTTTTGTTCCCTTTCTATCCTTTACCTCAAAATCAAACTTTTGCAACAAAAGTACCCAACTAAACAACCTTGGTTTTGCATTCTTTTTAGCCATCAGATACCTCAATGCAGCATGGTCAATATGCACTATGACCTTAGTACCAAGCTAGTATGATCTATATTTCTCAAATGCAAAAAACACCGCAAGGAGTTTCTGTTCAGTCACTATATAGTTCTTTTGAGCCACATTCAGAGCTTTGTTGTCATAGTAAATCGGATGAAGAATTTTCTCTCGCCTTTGTCACAATACCACACCAAGGGCCACCCCACTTGCATCACACATCACTTCAAACGGTTGTCCCCAATTCGGTGAAATAATTATAGGTGTCGAAGTTATATTTTCTTTCAACTCTCCAAATGCTTTCAGAAAAACATCATCAAAATCAAACTTACACTCCTTTTTTAGTAGCTTGCACAATGGGTGTGCAATTTTTGAGAAATCTTTTATGAACCTCCGGTAGAAACCTGGATGCCCAAAAAAACTTCGAACACCTTTTTCAAAGATGGGTGGTGGAAGCTCTTCTATTACCTCAACTTTGGCTCTATCAACCTCAATACCTTTCTGCAAAATCCAATGACCCAGAACTATACCCTCTTTTACCATAAAGTGGCACTTTTCCCAATTGAGCACTAGATTGCACTCTTCACACCGTTTTAGTACCTCAGCCAAATGTGCCAAACAATCATCAAACGAGTTACCTACCACAGAGAAATCATCCATAAATATCTCAATCATGTCCTCCACCATATCTGAAAATATCAACATCATACACCGCTGGAAGGTCGCTGGAGCATTACATAGCCCGAATGTCATCCTTTTGAAGGTAAAAGTCCCATAGGGCAATTGAAGGTGGTCTTCTCTTGGTCTTCCGGAGCTATGGAGATTTGATTGTAGCCCAAATACCCATCTAGAAAATAATACCAACCCTTACCAGCGAGACAATTTAGCATCTGGTCCATAAAAGGCATCAGAAAGTGATCTTTCTCCGTCTATGCATTTAGCTTGCGGTATTCCATACACACTCTCCACCCAGTCACTGGCCTCATTGGGAAAAAACTCATTTTTAGCATTACAAACCACAGTGATACCTCCTTTCTTTGGCAAACACTGAACAGGGCAGACACCCTGTAGTTTAGTAGGCTAAACTAAAGCTTGTCGTAAGGGTTCTAGAGCTTGTCGTAAGGGTTAATGTTGTAAATTTTCTTCCCGTACTTAGAATGAGGGGTTTAGGGATTAAACGTCAAGGTTCTCCCCAAAGAAACAACCATGGTCCCTTGAAGAGGACCCTAAAGCCTAACCCCAAAACTACCCAAAAAGGTGACCTACAGATGGGACCTATGGGGTGTAGGTCCATCCACGCCTCGTGGATGAGATTCGTAGCTCAAGCCCCCAACCAACAAGTTGCTGACCACAAACCATGAACCTGTCGAACGGGCCGTGGTCCTACCCACGGTCCGTGGGTCATTGTCGTGGATCCTGCCTGCAACATTGTCCAAATCCGGCCAAGGCTAGGGGCTTTTAGGTAATTTCCTTTTTAGTTAATTTGATGTGGGGTCGTTTTGTATTGTTTTAATAGACCTATCAGAAACAAGATTCAGTCGCTACAAGCCCACGACGGAGCACTCCTAAGGCTTAGTGAGCTAGGTTTAGTGACTAGGGCGGACTTCTATTCTATACATGTCTCCTTCTGTTACTATTATATAACCTCCTCGAAGAGTTTGGCACATGTCAAAGGGGAAAGCAAGGAGGAATTCCACTTTGGAAAGGAAAAGGGCAGTTCCAAACGAAGGACCCTGGGGCAAGATTCCCGGTGTGACTTTTTAAGTCATTAACTCACTCTTACACTTCATAAAATCCCAAGACCCAAACCATAACCAACTTTTCCCCAAACAAACTCTCTCTAGAATTCCAAGGAAGAAGAGGAAGAAAGGTGAATATAGGGTTGAAGAATCAAGATTTTCTACCCAAATTTGTGGTGAATCTTCATTAAGGTATGGTAGATTTTTATCTATGAGTAGCCTTCACCCATAGAGCCCTTCCAAAACCCTTAATTTCAAAACTATAAAAACCCAAAAGTTAGGGTTTGACTACAATCTCATGGATTCCTTTCAAATTCATTTTTAATGATTGAATTATATTTGTTTATGGATAAATTGATAAGTTGAATTCCTCTAGAATCCATGAATTTCCCTATTTTCCCAAATTGGATCTTAAAGTGTGGGTATTGATTGATGTAAGTAGAATGTTATAGAATCATGAATGTAATGTATTGATTACTTGAATTCTGCATTAATTGAGGGCTTCCTTAGATTTTGATGTAGAATTTCCCCCAAGAACCCATGAAACTCCCATATCTCCAATTTATGACTTTGTGATGTGGGTGAGTTGTAGTGAGATGAATGTCATGAGATTTTTTTGTGATAGTTGAGTTATTTGACTCATTTTATCTTCCATGTTTAATTTAGTAACCCTATATGTGATTGGTTGAATGTGATCCTTGATCCAAGAGGGGTAAAACATGAGAATTTTGCCCAATTGTGGCTTCATGTGTATACTTTATGAACATGGTTGTAATCTAATTGTTGTGTCGTTGAAAGTTCATTCTCATATACACACTTATAAATGATTATTCCATGATTATTGGTAATATTATTGTGTTGATTGAAAGACTATTCTCATGAACACATAATGTGAAAGTTTTTCTCACATAAATGAAAATTCTAGGTTGAAAGTCAGTTCTCACCTAATTCAATCTAACATAAAGACATGGACTGTGAAAGTTTATTCTCACACATGATCTAATGAGCTATCCTAATGAAACAAGTTAGGATTCAATAAATACTTCATGGGAATTATGCTTAGCACCGAGTAGATATTGAAAATGAGATAGAGGCTCTCCCGTTAAGAAAGGCCTGGTTTTTAAAGTTAATATCATGAGATGGAAGCTCCCCCGTTAAGTAAGGTTTGGGTTTCTAGAAGCAATCTCCTTATCCCATAAACTATGTGTCCCCGTAGGTTATGTAGCTATTGGATCCACCTAAAAGCTAATACATTTTAGTTCTACCTTAGGCAAGTAGGACACCTTTTTCGGTGTGAGGCATGACACCAGATTCCATGCAAACTCACATGGTCTATGTCGGTTAAAGTTAATTCCCACAAGGTCAAGTCTAGGATGAACTATGGCTACTCAAGAAACCTTGCTTAGCATGGATGGGAGTATGGGCTCTTATTCATTCATTGCACAAGTAAGCTTTGAGGCTAGTTATGGTAGGTTCCTCTTTTGTCATAATGACTCATGAAATGAATGTTCTTGTGACTAAATGGCAATTGCATTTAATGTTAAGGCTACTTGTAATGTTGTATACTAACTTGGATTGTTGCTATGAGCTGCTTTCCTTGATGTGGTTGACTAAAAGTGAATGGTCCCTTTTCTATGAGAAATAGGCTAAGGATGAGATTAAAAGAGGGTAAACATGAATGAGGGCCTAAAGTGACTTGCTTAGTATGGGTGGGATTATGGGATCTTATCCATGTATTGCACAAGCTTGCCTTGAGGTGGCTCATGAAGTGTTTCTCTAATGTCATATTAAAACTAGGTGGTATTGGCTATGTATATGTCCCTAATGGTATTTCTTATGCTCACTAGTTGTGATTGTTATCTACCATGTTATAGTGTATGTCTTATCATGGTATCTCTTATGCTTATGACTTGTGTTTTCACATTATCTTCAAAATGATGGTTTAAACTAATGAAGTGCATGTATTCAACTGAAATGTTCCTTTTAGTATTTTTTTCAAAGGTTTTTATGCATGACTATCATACTTAGTGCATTTTTGTGCTAACCCATATTTCTTCTACATTTTTCACAAAGTGTAGGGTTTGGCAATATCGACTTCCATCCTTGTGGCTAGGATCATAGTAGATCAAGAAGAAAAAGCTTGGTAAGTCCTCATAGCATTTTTGGCCTTGACCACTATGTCCTTTAAGTCTTTCTTTTTATGATTTAAACTTTCGTATGGGCTGTATCCCAAAGATTTATTCAAAGAGTGTTATAAATGGTTTGAGACATAGTGTTGTAGACTTCCGCTTGTTTTTTTATAAAAGACTTCTATTGTTTGGATAAAGTTTTACATTTCCGCACCATTTTCTATTTATCTTATGTTATGATATGCTAATAGGCTTGTATGAGACTTTTCGGAGTCTTGTACACCATGTCACATCTAGGGGGTACTCCTGGGTCGTAAGATACTATCAACAATGGGATATATGACTCCAGCATCCAACCATTTAATAATCTCCTTTTTAACAACCTCTTGTGTAAGGGGATTCAGCTCCTTTGATGCTCAATACTTGGTTTGCTGTCCGGCATGAGTTGAATTTTGTGAGAACAAATTCCCCGAGGAATATCAATAATGTCCGCAATAGTCCGTCCAATAGTCCTCTTAAACTGCTTGAGTACCGACACCAAGGCCTCTATTTGCCATTCACTCAAGTCAACAACAATGATTACAAGCAAAGTGCTATTTTGTCCCAAGAATACGTACCGCAAGTGGGATGGAAGAACCTTAAGTTCCAGTTTTGGAGGCTCATCAACAAACGGTTTTGCAAGTGGGGTGTCACGATTCTTCATATCTAATTCCAACCGTTTTGGCTTGAAACGAAACTCGCACCGATCAAGTGCAACAACTAGCTCATCATACTCATCAATACCATCACTATCAAAATTCATCATCACCCCTGCAAGTGCATCAACACTTAGTTAGATAATTTACCGCATTCATCGTTTCTACATTTCCACTCACATGTTTCAATACCAAGCCCAATTTTTTGTTCATTTGAGCCATCTCTTCACAAATGTCATCATTAGATTGATTTAGTGTAGTTTTGATAGCAAACGTGCTCCTTCCAGTATTTGCCTTTCTAATGCTCCATGCTTTATTGTTTTAGGAAATCCTCTCAAGCTTTTCAGCAATCTCCTCGAAAGTGCACTCACCATATGATCCTCCGGCAATAGTATCTAACAAAGCCCTTCTATTGTAATCCTGTCCTCTATAGAATTACTCCTTCAATGACTCATCATCTATGTGGTGATTCAGAACACTTCTCATGAACCCAGTGAACCTATCCCAAGAACTGCTTACCAACTCTCTAGGTAGTGCTGTGAAGTTGTTCAATTTATCCTTATGATTTAACTTCTTGGACACCGAAAAATACCTTGCTATGAACACCTTATGCAATTGGTCCCATGTATAGATAGAACTATAAGGCAAATTAGAGAGAATCACACAACAGCATCAACGGTCAACGACAGTGTGCATACTCTCAAACCTATGACATCCATATCCAATTCCAGTCGTCCTACATAGCTTTTACAGACACTTGACAATTTAGCCATGTTAGCGTATGGATCTTCTGAAGCCAACCCAACAAACAACCCTCTTGTCGTAATCATTTGGATAAGACTGTTGGTCACCACAAATGTATGTCCTAGAGGTTGAGAAGGGAAAACAATGGGCTCATCTGATCCAACTGCATCATAGTAGACCCTGTAGTTATCACGAAATCTCGGTGCTGGCGGATTCTGCACCCTTTCTGCATTTTTTATTAGATTACCACCAAGAACCTGAGCGGGCACATTAACAACCCCACGAGGCTGCAATTTATCTCCATCTCCTAGACCCTCTCTGATTGGATTATTGTGTAACTCTTGATTATTCATTTTCCCTAGAGTTCTTCTCAATTCAGGATCGTAGGGGGTCAAGGGTACGCCTCGAATCCGTGTACTTGGCATACACAAGAGGTAAGACCTGTAAAAAATAAAAACAAAACAAAAACGTCTAATCAGGAAATACTTGACTAAAGTTCAATAATGTAGTTAAACTTAATCTAAAAGTCGTATTCCCCAGCAGCGGCGCCAAAATTTGATACACTCAAATTACACCTCTCTTAAAGAAACATAACTGATCGTTATCATGTAAATAATCCAACTTGTAGGTTGGGGTCGATCCCACAAGGAATATGGTTTAGACTTAAACTTAACTCACAATTATCTCATTTTAGTCAAACTATTTCCGAGAAAGGAAAATAGGGAGGTTTTTGTAACTAAAGTAACAGATTGTTAATTTGAATCAATAAGTAACAAGTAAGCAAGATTCACAGTTTGAGGTATCAATATAAGATGGAAACTAGGGTATGTGTGTTCCCCACAAGCTTTTAACGTAGTAATCCAAATAATAGTAATCCTATCGTAGTGTTTGACATGCAAGGTCGATAAGTTATGTATCCCTAAGTGATTGGTAATCATCGTAAGGACTTTCACTCGCAACTTGGTAAATCTATGAATGTGTGCTTTAATAACCCTTACATTCACCCCATATTAGTCATCGTGTTCATTAACTTAGGGTATTCACCCTTTCCTCAATTGATTAAAGTCAAACTATTAGATAGCAGAAAATCCTTAACTAAATATATGTTGTTTAACATTTTTCTCATTCATTACCCCCTTGGTAAGTCAAGTAGGAACTTCTCACGTTGTACACCGCTAGAAAGACTTCTAAACGAAAAGATTAGCAATACATGCTTAAACACTATTCAAGAATCACTTAGTTATTATTCATACGTTGTTAATTGCTCATGGTTCCACAACCCTAGTTGTAGATTTCGCGACTTATGCTTGAGAGTTCACAATTCATAATTAGGTTAAAAGAATTCATGAACTTACAATTCTAATAGATGAAAACAGAAATCTTGAATTGAAATTCAAAGTGTAATAGCAAAAACCAACTTCCGGAAATTAAATTGCTAAGTGTTTGCAAAATAATTCCAAAAGACCAAAACAAAAGTATACAATAATGTCTAACTTCTAAAAACAGAAATAACAACTAATATTTATATTACACAAATCCTAAGCCAAGTAGGAAATAAAATAAGGAAATAACTGCTCAGATGTTGTTTTAATCGACGACACTCCCTACGGATCGTGAGTCAACCTACGATCTGTGGTCTCCCTCTGTGGATCAACACTTGGAAATTATTTCAGCGCCTTCAGACGACGGTTGGACCTACGGTCCGTGGACTAGACTATGGTCTGTCACTTGCCTCAGTGGTTCAAGTACAGGAACTTCAACTTTGTGATCACAAACTATGGATGTACAGGACTGTCCGTCATTCAATCTATAGGGCATCAATAGCCTCCAATGTTCCACACTTGGTCAGACTTCCTTGAACCCTCATCTATGTTGCATCACCTACGGCTCATCAAAGGACCTACAATCCGTGGTTGGCTCCGTCACTGGCCAATTTTGCAATTTTCAGCTCTTATCGCAATCCACCACATGCGAACCTATTTCCTACAAGAATTACACAAAACCATCATATCTTATAACAAAATGCTCAAGACCCACACAAAACTCCAAGTTAAATGCATCAAAAATACTATAAAATCACGGTATATCAATTAGAGTGATCATTCTCACTCCTAGAATAGATTAAAGTATCATCAATGAACACTATTACGAACATATCAAGGTATTGTCTAAACACCCTATTCATCAAATCCATAAATGCAGTCGGAGCATTAGTCAAACCAAAGGACATAACCAAAAACTCAGAATGACCATATCAGGTTCTAAAAGTCATTTTCAAAATATCTTCTTCTTTCACCCTTAATTGGTGATAACCTGATCAGAGATCAATCTTGGAGAAATAACTTGCCCCTTGAAGTTGGTCGAACAAATCATCTATTCTTGGAAGAGGATACTTTTTCTTAATGGTCACCTTGTTGAATTGCCGATAGTCAATACACATAAGAAGTGAACCATCTTTCTTTCTAACAAACAAAAATGGAGCACACCCCATGGAGAGAGACTCGGTCGAATTAAACCCTTATCCAACAAATCTTTCAATTGCTCTTTCAACTCCATATGTTCTGTCGGAGCCATTGTATAAGGAGGAATAGAAATAGGTTGCGTATCTGGGAGAAAGTCAATTTCGAAGTCTATTTCCCTTACGGGAGGAATACTGGGTAGATCATCTGGGAACACTTCCGGAAACTTATTCACAACGGGGACCGACTCAAGAGTAGCGGTTTCGGAATCCACATCCCTCACCCTAACTATATGGTAAACACAGCCCTTAAAACTCATCTTTTTAGCTTTAAGATAGGAAACAAACTGACCTCTAGGCATAGAATTTCCCTCTTCCTGTAATACTTCAAAGGTTTGTTAGTGGTTCTTCATCCTATGTCATAGGTTTACGAGTGTAAATTTGAGAATTTTATTATAACACCTCTCGTGTTTGGAAACATCGAGTTAAAACTAAATTTTAATTAAGATGTTTCTTTTTAAATTCTTCATAAAATGCCTCAATTACTTATAATAAATTATTTAGTTATGATATATTTTCATGCGCATTTATTTTATTCGAATTTTATAATTTATTGATATTTAAGCGGAGATAGTAAACCTAGTTATGTTGAAGAATATTACTATTAAATAAAGTAGAGTTTATTCAAAAGAATTTTATTATAATTGTGATATATTAAAAAAGTTATATATATTTTACCTAAGAACCTATATAATACCTGAGTACTTATATAATGAGATTAAAAAGGAATTGAATTGAATAGAGTTGGCACTACCACTTCCACGTGGAAGTGGTGGAATAGTGCAACACATTAGTATATGTGGAATCCATTTAAATGCTAGTTACCTGGATGTTATGTATATTATATTATATAAATAAATATGTGCTATCTATTATTATATATATATAAATATACATCTCTACAATTTTTGACATTTTCTCTTTATTTTTAACAGCAATTGGATTCATTTCGTACAGTCACCTATAAGCCTTCACATACAATACATAACCTCCATCAATTTTTTCTTAAGCTATGATTAAATTTGGATAGAATTCATTTATTTTATATAAAATATATATATATGTACACTCCAACAAACAGGTTTCACAATATATATATATATATATATATATATATATATATTTGACACCTTAATCACACATCAAACGTCTTATCCTCTTTTCTAAAAGAGCAACAAGCCTATTTGAAGTGCTGCATAACTCTCGTATAGAGGAGTTCCAATGGAAAATTATTTTTGGCGTGGTATTGGCTCAGTTAAGCAAATTGATTTTCTCCATTAGGTTATTCGACCTGAAATTCCCAGGTATGTTAAGGCAAAACTCTTTGTTTTTATATCGCACGAATCCTAAAAATTGTAAATCATCGAATAAGTCATTTTTTTACCATTCTATTGCTAGGAAGACCCTATGTGAAGAGCATTGGGATGTTAGCTGATCTTATTCTTGAACTTATCATATCATTATTGTGTCTGTATTATTTTAGGCATACTTGATGGTTAAAGTTATTTTTCATAGAGATTCTTATTCCTTATATCTATTAGCGAGCTACTGTCCTAAGAATGAGGCTGAACTAATGAAGATTTATTATGTTATATCTAAGGGGCTGTGAAACCATTCTTTCTTATGAGGAGTTCTTACACAAATGTTGGTTGAAAATTATCTCATACTAAGCCGGGTACCCTATTCTTTTGGTTATATACTCGTCGAACAATCTTGTTTCTAAGCAAGCTCATTCAATTACCAAATTGGAATCTTCGATAGTAAATCAAGTCAGGCATGTCAGTCTCCTTTTGAGTTTCTAAATGATTACTTTGCTAATGTTGAAGTCGAGTCAAGTTCTTCAAGTCTATTATGAGTCTTTAGGCCTAAACAGTCGTACAAAAGTTAAGTGAAGTTGCGATAAGACTCTTTAAGAATATTCGCAGGTTTAAGTTATCTTTCTAAAGTCAACTTAAGTATCAGGTTAATTCTAAAAGCCTATGAGGTACTATGAGTCGTTTACATGTTACGAAAGTGATTACGGGATTATGAGAACAAGAGTACCAATGGGCCAAGATTGGCAACATGACAAAAGTAAAATATATGCATTATTAATCTATAACATGGCATGCTATGCATTCTACTCCCGAGCTATAATCGGGAGTTATGCGGCCTATTGACTATATATATACGTACGAGACACTGATGACCACAAGTTGGAGAATATGATGCCGGCTCGCTACCGGAAAGCACCACCATTGCTAGCATTTGGTTGGGTATGTCTTGCATTTGCATCTATATATATGTATTCACGACATACGACTACTGATGAGTCCATGATTTGGATATATTCAGTGTCCTCAAATGTTTATTATGTGCCAATAGCTGATATAAAATCCTTGATTTTCAGGTATTTGGATTGAAGAACAAAGCATGGACACTAATGTGCAAAAAGAAAAGAAGCGAGCTAAAAGAATGAAGGAATGAAAGCCTGGTGATCACCAATATCACTCGGTGATTCGCCAAGTTGCCACTCTACCGCCTATAGTTACAGAATGTTGGAGCTGAATTAGGGGTAACTTCGGCGAGCAGCAGTTCCACTCAGCGTGTCGCCGATCGCTTCGGCAAGGGATGACCAGGTCACCAAAAGTGCTGATGGAGATCCAAACAAGTGTTGATAGGCGAGATGAAAGGAGAAAGGGAGACTCGCGGAATCATTCGGTGATCCTGATCTGGATCGCCTAAACTTATAGTAGCTGGACCAAGAAGAAGTGAAAAATGAAGGCGAGAGGAAGGACAATTGGCGAAACCCGACTACCTCACCGATTGTCTTAAACAGTCACACATCAGACTTGCTTAAATTGATTTTTGCTAGAGAGAGAAAGCATTCAAAAACGTGAGGAACAAAAAATTGAAAGAAAGAACACTGTTAGAGGTGGTTTTCTAGTGATTTTAGCAAGATTTTCTTGGAGGTTTTGTAATAGAGGATATTTTTAGTTGATTTTAATTTTCAATTTTCATTTGTACCCTGCTATGGAAGACATGATGTATGCTGATTTTCTTTTTTTTACTATGACTAGCTAAAACCCTCTTGTTGGGGTTTTGACTATGTGACCTATTGTTGAGTTTTACTAAGTGGGTGTCATTGATTTGCAAATAATGGTGTTAATTTGAAGTGGGTCTGATTTGATGCTGCATTTTGAGGTCATCTTGAATGATTAGTGTATCAAGTTCAGTGTTTTTTACTTGCTCGAGAGAGAAGTACGAAGCCAAAGTCGCAAATTCAACATCCTTAGTAGTGGGTCTCCATAATTTCATCTTGAGAAAGTGAAATATGGAATCTATCCTTTGTATCTAGCTCGAGAGAGTGGATTTGGTGAAGACAAGGGTTGGGCATCTTCCGTCTAGTGTTGAAGTTTGAGAGAATTCGACAAAGATAAGGTAATTGTTCGAGAGAAAATTTCTTTACATACAGTCCAACCTACCCATGATAGTTTAACCCATTGTGAGCATCAATGTTCATCCACTAAGTTGAATTCAACAATTGGTTGGTCAATTCCCCAAGTGTTACCTTACTAGTTGATCGTTTAGTGTTAAGTGTTGAATTGGATTGATAATTATAACCTGAAATTTGAATCTTAAACCAAAAAGGGTGCAATAAGTGTTTAGTTGAAGAGTTTGTTGTCATACGTGTATAATTGAATTCGAAGGAAAAGCTACTCTCAGTGGGATCGACCCCAACTTATTTAGTTGGGTTATTATATTGACTAGTGATCGTTGACACTTAGAATTGGATGAAGTGTCTTTGAAACGTTAATAAACTACTTGAGCATATCATGCATACTTGATTACTATGATGTCAGATGTTAACCATGGGGGCTATTGGAGTTTCAATTTCAGGTGGTATCTCTATTACCTTTTTTATCGCAACTATTTATGATTTCACTTTCCGCCTTACATACCAGTACATTTTTATTCGTACTGACGTCCTATTGCCTGGGGATACTACATGTTGTGTTGCAGGTTCAGATAGAGGTCCTGATCGACTTTGCAATAGGGGTGTTGTCTGAGTTGAAGATTGGTAAGCTTCATTCTTCCTGGAGCTATCGGGTATATATAGGTTGTACACACTTGAGTTTTGTATGTAGTTTTTGGTAAAGTTGGGACTTTCCCAATCAGATGAGTTATATTATTCGTAGAGACTTGTGGACATACCTTGTTGGGTCTTCTCACTTTCAATTTATAGCCTTTTCGGCTTATTGTGCATTGTTTCAATTGCAGCCTTGTCGGCTTGCAATTTCCTTATTAGCTAAATTTGCCTTGCCGACCCATTTTCGTATGTCTTTGATGGGTTGTGACCTCGCTAGTTCAGTTATCTTGGTTCAACAGGTAATTATGGTGGATATATGGGCCCTCAAAGTTTCACTTGGTATACGTTTAAGTTTGTTCGCTCGATCAAGTGAGGCATCGGGTGCCTGTTGCGCCTCCCTTAATTTGGGGCGTGACAAACTTGGTATCAGAGAAAGGTCGTGTCCAAGGGAGTCCACATGTTGTGTCCAGTAGAGTCTTGCTTATGGGTGTGTTGTGCACCACACTTATAATCAGGAGGCTACGAGACATTTAGAGGTAGTTACTAATCTTTTATCTGTGAGATCGCGTGCTAGAGTTAAGTCATAGGATGTTAATTTCTAATTTGCTCTCTACTTAGATGTCATATAAGTTCTATCTATTAATGAAGACCTTATATTTGGCCCAAAGGACAAATGATAGTTTTACGAAGGGACACTGTTTCCGGTCTATAGCCCCTCTTGTTCTTTGGATCAGTTTTATAAAATCCATATATTCGAATACCCTAACTAGATAGTGACTTATGATAGTGTTTTTATATGTACCTAGTTCAGGAGTAAGCATCTTTAATTGTTTTATAAGAATGTATATGTGAGAATTTGACTCATTCGGTTTTATAGTAACTTCAAAGGAAATTATTACGCAACTAAAGGTTAGATTCAATGAATGTCAAGGGAGTACCTTTGAGATGTTGTAAAATGTTATCTGAATTATGAATATTTATGTACATGTGAAACGAAGTTCTCAATTATGGTACAACTCTTCTAAAAACTAAAAGAATGATTGCATAATTTACATAGGTATTAGTTATCTAGTAAGTTTAGTTAATATAAGCTTATATGCACATCTTCATTAGATTACTTGTATATAGCAATATGTGTGGTATGTGCCTTACATGTTAACTATTACCTTATTTTTCTCCAAAAGTTTCAAAATCTATGCTATATTCCTCCTCTATTGTGACATTGAATACTAATTAGGGTAAACTGTAAAAAAATGATATATGGATAAGTTACAATACCTTTGCTTATACAATCTGGGTTACGTGTTTCATAATGTAAGGGTATACATGGTACTAATTTCATAGGTTCACTAACATACTTGTTAAATGTAACACGCCAAAAAAAAAATTGAGCTAGTACTTGAACCATCCTTCGTTGTGAGTAGCATTTTACCAAGAAATTTAAAATATCTTAAGTATTAAGGTCAGGTCACTATATGTAGCACCTTGAGTTCCAAAAAGAACTAAATTGGAAATAGCAAAATCTGAAATTTTGCAAATTATGCTTAAGTTATGAGTTTTGGATCAACTTAGAACAACTATAACCTTCGGTATATGATGAGTTAGGTGGCCCATAAGATATCCAATGAAAGATCTTCAAATTATTTTTCCAACGCCACTGAGTTTGCTAAATTTCAAGCTCGTATGAGGGAGATATGCCCGTTTGAAGTCGGGATGCCCAATTAAGGAAAGTTACCCAAACATAGTGAGGGGTATTTTGTTTTTTTCCTTACCCAATCGGATTTAAACGTTTTTAGTAAGGCTTTAGGAGTCTAAGCTGATTAGAATCAGTTTCAGTTCACCCCAAAGCGTTTAGGGTTTAGAGAGAAGATTCAACAGGAGAAAAAGTTCAAGGTTTCAAGCGTTCGTTCAAGAAATTCAAGATTTCGCCAAGAACCTAGTTCTTTGAGGTATGTAAGCTTCCATAGTATTTGGTTCGTTCACCACACACCAATCATGATATATTCAGTGTAATTTCGATCTTGAAATATAAGGATCTAAGTTCTTGATGAGTTCTTGATAGGTATTCTTGAAGTTTCCTTATCGATTAACTTTTGATGTAAGATTCTAATTGGGTCAACTTCAAATGGTAATATTTCTTCGAATATAAAGAGTTATGTGAGCCATAACCTATTCAATTAAAAGTATTTGAATCTACTTTCCAATGCCACCAATTTTGCGTTAATCCATTTTCTGAGTAAAACGTTATGACTGCTTTAGTTACCGATACAGTGTTGTTACGAATTAGACGACGGGAAAATATTAAAAAAGGGTTATTTTTGTTTTTTTACATCCAAGAAAACCCTAAACGAATTTCTTGATTAATAAATGTCTCAAAACAATAAGATTTTCATCTTTTAATCCATCACTCTCTTCTCTCTCAATTCCTAGGGCAAAACCCTAATGAAAATTCTAATTCTTGGCCATAGAGATTTGAAGAAACTAATTCAAGAATCTCTAGAAAGGTTTTCTTGATCGTTTCCCTTCAAGCTAGGGTTTCAAGGCTTCTAATCAAGTTCTTTTTCAAGATTCTTCAAGAACTTTGTTCTTCCAGGTATGTAAGGTTATCAAAGTGTTGGACTACTTCGTCCTCACACCCTAAATCTACTTTCAGATCAGTAAAAGAGTAATCTAGGATACTTTCCCTTGATTTGAGTATTCTTGATATAAGTTGATTTTGAGTTCTTGAGTTCATGTTTCTTTTAAAAGTTCTATTCCTAATTATCGAATTGCTATATTGTTATTGAGATCCTTCATATTATGAACCATAACTCTTGAATTCATAATTCACATTCACAAGAGAAAGTTAAGAGTAGAGTTCAAAAAAGTTTTTGAGTTCAATTGTGAATCCTTTGAGATCAACTATCGATTTGAACAAAGTTTTGAGGAAGTAAGTATGAGAATGAGAAGAGTCATGTACATGAGCTCCATAATATTCTTTAGACCCTTGAATCGAGTCATTCATGCTCATAAATTCCGTATGAACTCTATACATTGAGTATCTTTCAGAGTAGTAGTATCTTCGAGTTCTAAGTCTTGAGTATTGAGTTCCTAATCCCCTTTGAGAATATATTTCTAATCATGGGACTATTACATGTTACCCATAAAGTCCTTGAGTTGAATTGCTCATGCTCATAATTCTGCATGAACCCTATAAGTCGAACAGTCTTGAGATGAAAGGTACATTTGAGTCCTTGAGTTGAGTAATTCATGCTCATAACACTACTAAAAAAACAGTGAATACCGACCTACAAATACCGACCTCCGGAGGTCGGTATTCCCTAAAATATCGACCTAAAACCGACATCCCAGCTTAGTTCGAAAAAAGCTTGGTCGCTATTCAATACCGACCTCTGGAGGTCGGAATTTATTGACCTCTCGAGGTCAGTTTTTATTTTATGTCAGAATATTCATTTTTATAAATTCTGACCTCTGGAAGTCGATATTTTTATTTTTGCATTTTGAGATTCTGACCTCCGGAGATCGGTATTTTTATTTTTGTAATGCTGAAATTCTGACCTCCGGAGGTCGGTATTTTTATTTTTGTAATGTTGAAATTCCGACCTCAGGAGGTCGGTATTTTTATTTTT
>NW_006238941.1:3102565-3102746 GCF_000226075.1 Solanum tuberosum | reverse complement strand
ATTTTTGTAATGTTGAAATTCTGACCTCCGAAGGTCGGTATTTTCATTTTTGTATTGTTGAAATTTTGACCTCTAGAGGTCGGTATTTTTATTTTTGTATTTATTTAAATTCTGACCTCCGGAGGTTGGTATTTTTATTTTTGTAATGTTGAAATTCCGACCATTGGAGGTCGGTATTTTT
>NW_006238941.1:3102177-3102493 GCF_000226075.1 Solanum tuberosum | reverse complement strand
AATTCTGACCTCCGAAGGTCGGTATTTTTTATTTTATTTTTGAAATTCTGACCTCCGCAGGTCAGTATTTTTATTTTTTAGTTTTGGAATTCTGACCTCCAGAGGTTGGTATTTTTATTTTTTATTTTTGAAATTCTGACCTCCGGAGTCGGTTTTTTGCTGCAAAACAGGCAGCAAATTGCTGCAATTTTTAGTTTCCCACCTGCATATTTATACCAAAACAACCCAAAGCCAAATAAACTTCTTCCAACCAAAACAACTCAAAGCCAAATATAATTCATCCAACCAAAACAACCCAAAGCCAAATAAACTTCAT
>NW_006238941.1:3100747-3101995 GCF_000226075.1 Solanum tuberosum | reverse complement strand
AAAAATATATAAGTCTAAAATGTCAAATAGATACAACTACTCCTAATCACTCTCACTCTCCTTGTCAGACTTACCATTCTCATCACCCTCACTTTCCTTATCATACTTATAATTCTCATCACCCTCCTGATAAGATCCATCCCTACATGCCGGACATGGAGGAAGAATATTTCCTGATTCAAAAAAAAAAGTTAAGTTGGGCCTGAAGCACTGCATACCTCTTGTTCTCTACCTCCTTTGCTGCCGTAATCTCCTCCTCTCTCTTCTTCTCTCTTTCTTCTCTCTTCTTCCCTCTTTCGGCTACAGCAGCAAGCTCGGCATTGAGATAAGCTATCTTACTCTCCATTGCAGTTATTGTCTCTCTATCCCTGCCATCAAAGCTTGAGGATGATGAATCACAATACCAAGACTTCTTCTTCTGATACGCCTTTTCTGGATAGCCGTAGACTGAACCTCTAATGGGTTCACCAGCACTCTGTTTCCAAAGATTCTCGTTTTCTTCTTGTGTAAATGGTTTGTCCTGACTCTCAAGAGATAGAGTACTACGATATTCCTGAGATATTCGTATATCCCTATCCTGTAATTTAAACAAAGAACTCTACGAATAAAAATGTAATATATAAAAGGAAAAGAAAAAAAGATTAGTTTGAATGGAGTTCTTACATATGTCTCTTGAGCACGTGGCTCAATCTATCCTTCTTCTTCTGTGGGGTTCATACTTTTCTTGACGTGAGTAACCTTGAACATCTCTGGTACAGCTACCGGCCTACCCAACTCTTTTTCCTGCAAATAACATATATATAATTTGATCTTATTAATCTCCAAAAGTACTTATCAGAGAAGAAAAAAAATATTTTACTAAATTAAGAAAGTATACCATTCTTTCCTTCCTAGTAACCTGGCTAATAGCTCCACCAATGTGCAAAGAGCCTCCCTTTTCTGATGCGCGAGCCATCTTCCCAATCTCACTCCTCTTTTAAATTTTTCATCAGTACTCCAGCGTTTCAGTAACAGAGCCCATCGATCCGGTAACATAAACTTAGGAATTCTGTTTTCTCTTCGACAGTCACAAAATGTGCTACAAAACAACTTTGAAGATTTAAGCTTAAAGTTCACTTGAACGTCATCCTCGTGTTCGGGAGCCCATACATAATATTTCTGTAATAAAAAATAACTAAATATTTATTGTTCAATTCTTTTCCTTTTATTTGTTCAAATATATTAATATCAAATATTACTTTTTGTTCT
>NW_006238941.1:3100331-3100656 GCF_000226075.1 Solanum tuberosum | reverse complement strand
TGGAATCGAACTCCAATTCGGATACACACCATTATAGTGAGTTCCGATGCACTTTAAAATAATATTTGCCATACCCACATCCGAACGTAAGCTGAAATACGAGTTCATTGACGAAGTAGAGTAAACAAAAAATAATCAATCAATTAAAATATAAATAGATAAATGAAAGATGAAACATAATTAAATCATACTTGTATCCTAATGGCTCGATGACGAGTCTCCGAAAATTGTCTCTATCGCCTGGCTGAGGACCATGTGCATCTGAGTGCTGGGTGGTGGGAGTATTAGGCTCTGAGCCATTGGATTCAATATGAAGATTGGAAAG
>NW_006238941.1:3098053-3099538 GCF_000226075.1 Solanum tuberosum | reverse complement strand
GTTAGTAAATTGAAAGTAATGTTAGTAGAAAGAAGAGTACACTAATCTCTTAATAGGTGTATATATTACAACACTTACCCAATTAGTATACCATGTTATAAATGATGGAAACACTTGATCATGACCATATTGGCTCACAAAATAATTGTAGAATCACATTGAAAATGCAGTTAGTTTCCTTAATAAAATCAGAGTTGAATATATGTTGTTTACATATTTAATTTTCTTACTCTAAGAAGGGTTGGACTTCTGGACAATTCAACAAGACATGAAGCTCTACAGATTTTTTCTCCTTTTCGGTAAGTTTGCGCAATGTACACTTTTTTGAACCCTTACCCGGTTGGTTGAAGATTGATAATGATTGTACCGCAGGATCATTCCCAATATCATCATGTCGATTAGGTCTGTTTCTCAAACACGACACATAATCATCAAAGTAGTAAGAACAAAAGTGGGATCTTTCTTTAGCCAGATATACTTGAACCATATAGCCCTCCACCCTATGTTTATTCTTAATACCCCTTTTAGACTTGCCAATACTCCTGTAAAATTTTATATTAGATATATAATTTCAAAAGATATATGAACGATTTATGAAATAAGAATAAATATGTTATAGTTACTTACCGCTCAAAAGGATACATCCACCTATATTGAACTGGACCTCCCAGTAGAGCTTCATGAACAAAGTGAATGGGAAGATGTTTCATCACATCAAAGAACCCAGGTGGAAGAATCTTCTCCAACTTATTACTAATAAAAACGATATTTTTGGCCATCCGAATCAGATTCTCTACTCTCAATGTGCTGGAACACAAGTCTTTAAAGAACAAACTGATCTCTGTCATCGGTTTCCATATGTTTTCAGGCAATCCACAAAAAGCAATTGGAAGTAACTGTTCCATGAAAACATGACAATCATGACTTTTCATCCCATGTAATATTCCACGCTCAATGTCAACCCTCTTTCCCAAATTTGTAGGCATATCCATCTGGCATTTTCTAAGCTTTCCACCCACTCACAAATTTTCTTTTCTGTTCCATTGTGAATGAATAACTAGCCTTGGGCTTAAGTAACTTGTTGTTGGCAAACTCCTGTAAATGCAACTCCGGTCGTCTACAATGTTCTCGTAAGTCAAGTCTCGCCTTAACATTATCTTTTGTCTTGCCTATCACATCCATTACGGTGTTGAACAAATTATCAAAATAATTCTTTTCAATATGCATGACATCAAGATTATGTCTAAGCAAATTATCCTTCCAATAAGGTAACTCCTAGAATATACTCTGTTAAGTCCAATTATGTGCAACACCATACCCATCAAATTTGTATGGTGGTTCCTCAATTACCTTTGGAAAATTTTGAACCCTTTCCCAAATATCATCACCCGTTAATATTGGGGGTGGACCATCTCGTTCAGTTTTATTCTTTTTAAATGCATATTTCTTTCTCCTAAACTCATGATCAGGTGGCAAGAACCGACG
>NW_006238941.1:3064658-3097125 GCF_000226075.1 Solanum tuberosum | reverse complement strand
TATCTTACTCTCCATTGCAGATATTGTCTCTCTATCCCCACCATCAAAGCTTGAGGATGATGAACCACAATACCAAGACTTCTTCTTCTGATACGCCTTTTCTGGATAGCCATAGACTGAACCTCTAATCGGTTCACCAGCACTCTGTTTCCAAAGATTCTCGTTTTCTTCTTGTGTAAATGGTCTGTCCTGACTCTCAAGAGGTAGAGTACTACGATATTCCTGAGATATTCGTATATACCTATCCTATAATTTAAACAAAGAACTCTACAAATAAGAATGTAATATATACAAGGAAAAGAAAAAAAAAATTAGTTTGAATGGAATTCTTAGACACCAATGCATTTGCTTTATAATAAGAATCAGGAATCTCTACATTGGGATCAACTAATTCCTTCATAAGTTCTATCATAGAGTCCATTGCTCCTTGAGAAATATTATTGTCAGATTTGATACTTAACAATCTAACTGCAACAGACAATTTAGAGTGTTGACTCCCGTTGAACAAAGGACTACTACAATCACGCAATTGTTCATAAAAGATGTTTGCTTCTTCATTAGGAGCTTCTTCTACATTTTCTCATTCTTCAAAATCAGAATGCATCCCAAAAGCATCATCGACCATAGCTGACATTCTAGAACCTTGGAAATAATTATGCTCGGTAGATCTACTACTTTCACCGACAACAAAGTTATTAAACATAGTGTCACTTTCAACCTCACCATGACTAATCCAAACAGTATACCCTGGTTTGAATCAATTCATCATAAGATGCATAGCAACAGTCTCTGTTGTACGATATCTCACATTTTCACAATTAACACACGGACACATAATCAATCTTGAAGTTAAAAAATCATCAAGTATCTTTGCATGATTTATAAATCTAGTCACACCTTCTGCGAATTCTGGAATCATACCCGCTCGACCAGGATTGTTTCTATTATACATCTAACTACGATCAGGATCCATCTACACAAACAATAATGATAATTTTAATTCCAACAACTAAATTCACCAACTAAACGACATTATATATTTTAACTTATTTAAACAACATTAACTAGTTTAGTTTTGACTTAATTATAACAACTAAATCCACCAACTAAACGACATTATTTATTTTAACTTATTTAAACAACATTAACTAGTTTAGTTTTGACTTAATCCCAACAACTAAATCCACCAACTAAACGACATTATATATTTTAACTTATTTAAACAACTTAACAACATTAACTAGTTAGTTTTGACTTAATTATAACAACTAAATCCACCAACTAAACGACATTATTATTTTAACTTATTTAAACAACTTAACAACATTAACTAGTTAGTTTTGACTTAATTATAACAACTAAATCCACCAACTAAACGACATTATATATTTTAACTTATTTAAATAACTTAACAACTTTTAAACTTTAACTAGTTTAGTTTTGACTTAATTATAACAACTAAATCCACCAACTAAACGACATTATTATTTTAACTTATTTAAATAACTTAACAACTTTTTAACTTTAACTAGTTTAGTTTTGACTTAATTATAACACTAAATCCACCAACTAAACGACATTATATATTTTAACTTATTTAAACAACTTAACATCATTAACTAGTTTAGTTTTGACTTAATTATAACAACTAAATCCACCAACTAAACGACATTATATATTTTAACTTATTTAAATAACTTAACAACTTTTAAACTTTAACTAGTTTAGTTTTGACTTAATCCCAACAACTAAATCCACCAACTAAACGACATTATATATTTTAACTTATTTAAACAACATTAACTAGTTTAGTTTTGACTTAATTCCAACAACTAAATCCACTAACTAAACGACAATATTTACTTTACCTTATTTAAATAACTTAACAACTTTTTAACTTTAACTAATTTAGTTTTGACTTAATTCCAACAACTAAATTCACCAACTAAACGACATTATTTATTTTAACATATTTAAACAACTTAACAACTTTTTAACGTTAACTAGTTTAGTTTTGACTTAATTCCAACAACTAAATCCACTAACTAAACGACATTATTTAATCTAGTTTATTTTAAATCATCGGTATTTCTTTAATTGATAATGTATTTCATATCTAAACCACTAGTATATAAGACTTGATTTGTTAAACTACTCGAGGAGTATATAGTTAATCAACGTATTTCATACTCCGATAAAGTATCGTTTACATGTCATCATAATTAGGAGGTGATCACTACACTTAACATCCCTTCAATTAGATCGAACGTATATAATAATACTATTTCGCATTTCATACTCGAATGGATTATATGTTAGCTCTTCACCTCTACATCATGACATGAGATATTAAGTTCATGATTAGACGACGGACTGATAGAATTTGTACATTACTCTAGAAATATAGGTATAATTATCTCCTAATTCATATCAATGTAGTTTCATACTCTAAATATGGATTATAGATATTTTTTTATTTATTCCACGAATTCTAACTTTTTATTTATAAAAGTATACAAAATTGTTACACTTTTTGAACAATTAATTGTAGGTGTAAAATGAAATTTTAGTATTATGCACAATAGCAAAATTATGATTATTAATAGGAATATTTTAAACAAACCGACATCCGAATGTCGCTTTTATTAAAAGTAATTATATTTAATAAAAAATACCGACGTCATGAGGTCGGTATCACATTAAATTTTAATTAAATAATATTGACATCGGGAGGTTGGTATTTTATATTATTTTTTAACTTGTATAAAACTGTCATTCGGAGGACGATTTATTTAAACTTAATTGAAAATATTAATTTATTACATACTATTTAAGACTGCATCGGAAGTTGTGTCTTGATTACACAAACATCAATTATCCTTGAGTATCATGAGTTGAGTATTTCGAGTTGAGTATCTTGAATTGATCAGTCCTTCATTGTTTCAAGTTCATTATTGTTGAGTTTTACTGAGTTGAGTATCTTATCCTTGAGTACTTCTGATTTGAGTACTTCTGAGTATCCTTGAGTGTTCCTTAAGTTGAGTAAGTTTGAAAAGAGGTAAGTATGTTTCCTTTTTATCAAGTTTCAAGCTTATGTTTATGCTTTAGAATTCCCCTTACATGCTCGTACATTCCATGTACTGAGCCATTTGGCTTGCATCCTTTCATGATGCAGATCCAGGTATTCAGGATCATCAATAAGAGTTTTGTTGATACCACAAGGAGTTCGAGATAGCTATGGTGAGCCTTTTTACTTCCGGAGGATTTCATTTACTTTTCAATTATATCAGTTGTTAGGATGTCGTGGGTCTTGTCCCGACTTCCATCTTTGTTAGTTAGAGGCTTCATAGATAGACTGTAGAGTATCAGAATGTCTGTTTATTTATTTTATTAAATGTATTAAACACTTGAGTTGCCTATTGTTGGCTAGTTGAATATTCTATTTTTACTCAGAGTTACTCACTTGAGTTAAAGATTTGTAAGTTTCATGAATTTTATTCAATTTTTAAGCTTCTGCATACTTGAGTTAGTCTTCTGCTTGTAGTCAGCCAGGATGAGGGTTTGCTTGGGGACCAACAATGGTCTTCGAATGCCTGCCACATCCAGGGTGTAGACTCGGGTGTGACAGACTTGGTATCAGAGCACAGAGTTTAAGTGTCCTTGGGTGTCGATGAAGCCGTGTCAAGTATGATCTTATTTATGGTTGTGAGGGTCCTACTTCTATTAAATGAGGGACTACGGACATTTAAGAAAAGTTTCCCTTCTTTCATACTCTTAATCGTGTACTAGAACTATGTCATAGAGATTTATTCATACTCATGCATTTTCAGATTCATTCGACTATCCTTCATACTAGAGGTGGTTGAAAAGCAAAGTCGGTTCTTTATCAGTGAGTTACTCTTAGCAAAATCTTGAGGAAGTCATGAGACTCCTGAGGGGCTTGAGAGAAGCCTATGAGTGAGTTAAGTGTTGAGTTTAAGAGGAATGCACCCATATTCATGTGAATCATGCGTTTGAGCTAAAATTGAGTTGTATGCTCTTCTCTAAGCCTTGTTTCAGCTGAGATCCTTATGAGGAGGTATGTTTAGAGCTTGGGTAATATTTCCACCCAAAAAGGTAGCATGAGTTACGAGATTATGAGTAATAGTAGTGAAAGAGCTAGAGTTAGAGGAAAGTATGTATAGGTTTAGTAATCTAAGTAAGGGAGATGATGTTTCGACAAGCTATGTTACTATAGTCATGCGCCTAGTAAGATATTAATGAAGAGTTTTCCCTTATGGGTAGACTAAGAAGTGGTGAGTTGGAAAGATTCCATCATAGGAGATAGAGTGTATTTAAGCTCGAAAGGAGTTTGCGATGAAGTTTCATTGTGTAGGTAATGACCAAGTGTAAGTGTTGAATATATCTAAGCTAGGCTTATGATTTGTTTGAGAGGGTCATGATGTTCAGAAGGTTATAAAACTGATCAAGTAATGAGGTATATCATAGTAGGAGAGCAATCGAGTTGATATCCGGGTTTAGTAATGAACGTTAAGCTTGAATTTGAGACGAGTGTCATGATCCAAAGAATGGAAACATGAGGGTGATGATGTTAGTCTTGAGATTTGATCGGGTAGACTTGACGTAGAGTAGGTGAGGAATTGAGGTGATTAGCTGCGATAAATATGAGTGGTACAAGAGAGATATCCTAAACCTCTTGATAAGGGCAGTGAAGTGTGGCGAAGTCACAACAGTAAAAAGAACATTACGAGGTGTATCGAGAGGGTATGTATTTGAAGAGGTTAAAATAAACACCTTAGAAAGAAGTCTTAGTACCTGAATATGGAAAGTTCGGTAGCCATGAGATAAGCTTCACCCCAGTGTTAGAGTAAAAGAGGATGTAAACCAGTTAGAGATGTAGGAATAGGCCCATAGCTTTCAAGTGTCAGCTTTAGACCTAAGGGGGAGATGACGAGATGAGAAATCAAGTCAAGTGTTTAAGAATAAGATAGTAATGAGTCCCAAAGAGTATGGAAGATATCTTTTCAGAGGTCTTTTAGTAGTGAAGTGATGTTAAAAGGAGAAGGTTAATGATCTTATCGTGATGATGGTGGTGTGATAATTCCATCAAAGGTTATAAAAGAGGAGGATAAGGTTTTACTATGAGAAATAGTTAAATCAGAACCCTTAGTTGGATCTGAAGGAGTTTGTTAGTAGGAGACCATGGAGTTGTTAGAATACTAAACTTGAATGTGGTGGTAAGGAGTAATAGTCTTGGGATGAGATTCCCTATAGAGAGGTATAGAACCTGAAACTAAGGAATTGGGTTGATCTTGAATATAGTAAGAGCATACCATTATACTCAGACCTTAGTAAGAGTAACCCCATTCCATAATCAGTCCAGTCGTTATTCGAGGACGAATAATCACAAAAGGGAGATATTGTAAAACCTCAGAAAAAAATTGATCTAAGACTTGAATCATCCTTCTTTGTGAGTAGGATTTTATCAAGGAATTTAAAATTTCTTAAGTATTAAGGTCAGGTCACTATATGTAGCACCTTGAGTTCCAAAAGAACTAAATTGGAAATAGCAAAATCTGAAATTTTGTAAGTTATGCTTAAGGTATGAGTTTTGGGTCAACTTAAAATGACTATAACCTTCGGTACATGATGAGTTAGGTGGCCCATAAGATATCCAATGAAATATCTTCGAATAATCTTTCCAATGCCACCGAGTTTGCAAAATTTCGAGCTCATATGAGGGAGATATGTCCGTTTGAAGTGGGGATGTCCAATTAAGGAAAGTTGCCCGAAAATAGTGAGGGGTATTTTGGTCTTTTCCTTACCCAAATTGGATTTAAATATTTTTCGTAAGGTTTTAGGAGTCTAAGCTGATTAGAATCAGTTTCAATTCATCCCCAAAGCGTTTAGGGTTAGAGAGAAGATTCAAGAGGAGAAAAAGTTCAAAGTTTCAAGCGTTCATTCAAGAAATTCAAGATTTCGCCAAGAACCTAGTTCTTTGAGGTATGTAAGCTTCCATAGTGTTGGGTTCATTCACCCACATACCAATCATGATTTATTCAGCGTAATTTCGTTCTTGAAATTTAAGGATTTAAGTTCTTGATGAGTTCTTGACAAGTGTTCTTGAAGTTTCCTTATCGATTAAGTTTTAATGTAAGATTCTACTTGGGTCAACTTCAATTGTCAATATCTCTTAGAATATAAAGAGTTAAGTGAGCCATAACCTATCCAATTAAAGGTATTTGAATCTACTTTCCGATGCCACCAATTTTGGATAAATCCAATTTCTGAGTAAAATGTTATGACTGTTTTAGTAACCTATACAGTGTTGTTACGAATTAGCCGACGGGAAAATATTAAAAAGGGTTGTTTTGTTTTTTTACATCCAAGAAAACCCTAAACAAATTTCTTGACTAATCAATGTCTCAAAACTATCAGATTTTCATGTTTTAATCCATCGTTCTCTTCTCTCTCAAACCCTAGGGAAAAACCCTAATGAAAATCATAGGTCTTGGCCATAGAGATTTCAAGAAACTAATTCAAGAATCTCAAGAAAGGTTTTCCTGATCGTTTACCTTCAAGCTACGGTTTCAAGGCATCTAATCAAGTTCTTCTTCAAGATTCTTCGGGAACCTTGTTCTTTTAGGTATGTAAGGTTATCATAGTGTTGGATTAGTACGTCCTCACACCCTAAATCTACTTTCTGATCAGTAATAGAGTAATCTAGGATACTTTCCCTTGATTTGAATATTCTTGAGATAAGTTGATTTTGAGTTCTTGAGTTCATGTTTCTTTTAAAAGTTCTATTCCTAATTATCAAATTGCTATATTGTTATTGATATCCTTCATATTATGAACCATAACTCTTGAATTCATAATTCATATTCAAGAGAGAGTTAAGAGTAGAGTTCAAGAAAGTCTTTGAGTTCAATTGTGAATCCTTTGAGATCAACTATTGATTTGAACTAAGTTTTGAGGAAGTAAGTATGAGAATGAGAAGAGTCGTGTACATGAGCTCCATAATGTTCTTTAGACCCTTGAGTGGAGTCGTTCATGCTCATAAATTCCGCATAAACTCCATACATTGAGTAACTTCGAGAGGAGTAGTATCTTTGAGTTCTAAGTCTTGAGTATTGAGTTCCTAATCCCCTTTGAGATTATATTTCTAATCATGGGACTATTACATGTTACCCATGAAGTCCTTGAGTGGAATTGTTCATACTCATAATTCCGCATAAAGGGATAAGTCGAACAGTCTTGAGGTGAGAAGTATATTTGAGTCCTTGAGTTGAGTAATTCATGCTCATAATTCTGCATGAACTCCTCTGAGTTGAGCATTCTTGAAGTGAGTAGTATCATTGAAGTTCTTGAGTTCCAAGTATTGAGTTCTATCTATGGTTATTGAAACCCTTGTATTGAGTCGTTCACGTCCATAATTCGGTATGAAACATATTTTAAGAAGTCTTTTACAAACATTTTAACTTTGTTTTAAGACTTAAGCTTTGAGTTGAGTAAAGAGTAAGAGTAAAGTTCATTTCTTCAAAGACTACATAGGAACTAAGTATTCCCAAGAGTAAATGTTTTTACATTTAAGATAAGAGGAAACTGAGATTTCCTAAAGAGTTTTGAGCAGTTTGAGTACCATCACTTTTAAGAGATAGATTTTTGAGTAATTATCTCAATCCACAGAAAAGTTATGTTTTTAAACATATGAGCTAGTATATTTTGAGAGTAGTATTGAGCACCAATGTGGGGGAGAGTTCAGATAACTCACAGCTCCCATAAACCATGTAGCCATGATGGGTAGAAAGGATCATACTTTTTTAGATGATTCCTTAGTGCTTTTTAGCATACATTAGTGGATCCACTTAGTTAAGGAGTCCTATATGACGGCAAAGTATAGGATAGTTCTAGCAGTGTGGACAAGACCTTGTATCATTACTTAGGCTTATAGTGGTGGTTGTCGGTTAGAGAAACTCCCACAAAGTTATATTGTATTTTTATATACGCATTGAGTATTATTGTATTTTTCAATACAAAGAGTTGATAGCTACAATTTTATAGCTTTCCATATATATTGCATATTTTACTATTGCATTATCCTTGAGTATTTCTAGTTCAGCAACAAGCCTATTTGAAGTGATGCATAACTCTCGTATAGAGGAGTTCCAATGGAAAATTATTTTTGGCATGGTAATGGCTCAGTTAAGCAAATTGATTTTCTCCATTAGGTTATTCGACCTAAAATTCCGATGTATGTTAAGGCAAAGCTCTCATTTTTTCATATCGCACGAATCCTAAAAATTGTAAATCATACAGTAAGTCATTTTTTTACTATTTTATTGCTAGGAAGCCCCTCTGTGAAGGGCATTGGGATGTTAGCTGATCTTATTTCTTGAACTTATCATATCATTATTGTGTCTGTATTATTTTAGGCAGACTTGATGGTTAAAGTTATTTTTCATAGAAATTCTTATTCCTTATATCTATTAGCGAGCTATTGTCCTAAGAATAAGGCTGAACTGACGGAGATTTATTATGTTATATCTAAAGGGTTGTGAAACCGTTCTTTCTTATGAGGAGTTCTTACACAAATGTTGGTTGAAAATTATTCTCATACTAACCCTGGTACCCTATTCTTTTGGTTATATACTCGTCGAACAATCTTGTTTCTAAGCAAGCTCATTCCATTACCAAATTGCAGTCTTTTATAGTAAATCAAGTTAGGCCTGTCAGTCTCTTTTTGAGCTTCTAAATGATTACTTTGCTAATGTTGAATTCTAGTCAAGTTCTTCGAGTCTATCGGTCGTACGGAAGTTAAGTGAAGTTGCGATGAGACTCTTTAAGCACCGTAAGCTCTTTAAGAATATCCACAGATTTAAGTTATCTTTCTAAAGTCAACTTAAGTATCAGGTTAATTCTAAAAGCCTACGAGGTACTATGAGTCGTTTACATGTTACGAAAGTGATTACGGGATTATGAGAACAAGAGTACTAATGGGCCAAGATTGGCAACATGACAAAGGAAACATATATGCATTATTAATCCATGACATGGCATGCTATGCATTCTACTCCCGAGCTATAATCGGGAGGTATGAGGCCTATTGCCTATATATATACGTATGAGACACTGATGGCTACAAGTTGGCGAATATGATGTCGGCCGCTATCGAAAAGTACCACCATTGCTAGCATTTGGTTGGGTATGTCATGCATTTGCATCTATATATATGTATTCACGACATATGACTACTTGAGCATATCATGCATACTTGATTACTATGATGTTAGCCATGGGGGCTATTGGAGTTTCTGTTTCAGGTGGTATCTCTATTACCCTTTTTATCGCAGTTATTTACGATTTCACTTTTTGCCTTACGTACCAGTATATTTTTATTCGTACTGACGTCCTGTTGCCTGGGGATACTACATGTCGTGCTGCAGGTTCATATAGAGGTCCTGATCGACTTTGCAATATGGGTGTTGTCTCAACTGAAGATTGGTAAGCTCCATTCTTCCTGGATCTATCAGGTGTATATAGGTTGTACACACTTGAGTTTTGTATATAGTTTTTGGTATAGTTAGGGAATTTTCCCAAAGGCTAGTGGGGGAATGAATTTTCTGGATATGTACACCTATAATAATGCTGCAACAGGGAAACTACAGTGAAATATTTGCAAAGAGAAGGACAAGCTATGGGTAGAGTGGATATATAGTTACTGTGGGCAAGAGGGAGTATGGGGTATCTAGGCAAAACAAGCTTCTTGGCTGGAGTACAGAGAATCCTCAAGGTGCACAAACATCTCCAAAATGTTGGATACAATGAACATACATTGCTGAATTTAAAAAAGTACTGTATTAAGGCTGTCTATGAGAAGATGAGAGGAAATATGGGAAAAGTAGAATGGAGGAAGTTTATATGGGGAAATAACGGAGGACCTAAATGGCTATTCATACTATATATTGTACTAGATAGGAGATTATCAACAAAGGTCAGATCGGTGAAATGGGGGCTAACAACTAACATTACATGTCCATTGTGTCAAGAGGAAGATGAAGACATTGATCACCTATACTTTGAATGTTCATTCTCTGCAGAAGTTTGAACTAAGATCCTAGAATGGCAAGGAATCCAAAGACCTGTACTAAGATAGCATGATGAAGTACAATGGGCTTTAACACACATGAAAAGCAGAAACAGTGTAACACAAGTATATAGGATGACTGGCAGGAATGATTTATTGTTTATGGATGGAATGCAATTGCAGAATTTTTCAGCACAAACAGAAACATGTGGAGACCATCATCGGACAGATTATACAAGACGTGCACGGTAGAGGATCTCAGCAAGCCAAATTAAGGTAGTAGGTTGCAATAATTCAACAGTTTACGTAGGGATAGTTATTAGATAGTGATGCTTAGCAGAGCTCAGGGCGGACCCACATGGTATCCAGGGGGTTCACTCGAACCCTGGGCAAAAATTACACGGTATATATAAGGTAAATTTTTTGTATTTCTATAGATATATATATTTTGAACCCCTTCAATAACAAAGAGAAACTGATGGCGCAGTGGCAAATACCCCTGAAATTAAGCTGTACATCACTAGATCGAATCCCACTGATAGCACTTTATTTTTTTCATTTTCAGTTTTTTTTTAATTTTCAGTTCTGTTTTTCAAGTTTTTTATAGTTTTTTTTTACTTAAAAATGTGTTAAAAGTTTGGTTTTAAACCCAAAAGAATTAAAGGTTTCCATTTCTAAAGGCTTATTTACACGTTTATACTTTTATTTTTCGAACCCACTGAACGAAAATCATGGATTCGCCACTAGCTACTTGTCCAAGCAAGTTGTTTTGATGATTTGTAGTGTTCACTTTTGTAAATAAAATATTTACTAACCAGAAAAGAAAAAAGTTTTAATTTTTTCTCTGATACATATAAGAAGAAAATGAAACTATAATAAATCAGAAAAAAAACATCATTTAAAAACTAACTAAATAGTGAAAAAATCAATGATTGGCGATTGAAGCAAACATTATTTAGACAAAAAGTTATTTACTTACACCATATCAACGACACCTTCATGCTCCTGAGAGGCAAGGGACATTACAGGCAGAACGGAGCTCACACTTTGGAGTTGTAAGCAAGTAAGTTAATAGAAATAAGCATCAACGTTGCATAGTAAGAGCAAATCATTTAAACTGTAATATGAGGATACAATGTCATGACCAGCCATAGACTCAAGAGTGGCATTAGCACCAACTGGAACTTGAGAACTGAATGGGTCTAAATTGTGTGTGTGAGTCTCAAATCCCATCAAAGCAATACACTATGAGTCGAGCATCAAAGAGAGAAAGAAAAGGTAAAGATAGAAAAGAGACGGAGAAAAACATGACCTTTAAAGTGTTCGTCCGTGGTTTACGCTTTACAAATGTTTCAATAATTTTAATCAGATCAAGAGGAGGAAACATCTGTAGTAAGTAAGGTCACATATCATCCACATATATAGAAATGAAAAAATGCAGCTTGAGAAGGGATAGGGTTCAGAGTAAGACTACTTTTGAGTTAGAAAAATTACCATGAGCAACACGTCAATGGTATAATCACTCAGAAAATCATTGTCTTCATAATATGAATCCAAATCCCTTTTAAGTTGATCAATGTAATACTTACGTGTCACACATTCTTGATGCAAATTTGAAGGCACTTGAAGAACTGCTGTCGTGAGAAGAAAATACATAAATATTTGGATGATAAATTTGTTGATCATGAGAAGAAAATAAATAATTGATTGAATAAGAAGAAATTCACTCTCTTGATTAGAATCAGAATCATTTGCTGCCACAGATGCAAATGCAAAGACGATCTCCACGTTAGAATTAGAAGATATATTAAAATCCTCACCCATACCTGGACACTTTTTTTCAAGCGGCTTAGCTACCTTCTTCTTCTTCACTAGGAAGGCAAGAAAATCATTATAGCATATTTGTCTGTACCTGCAAAAGAAAAAACAATGTTAGCCATAAAATCTGTCAGCTTGTTTCCTTATCCCAATGTTTGTTCAATGGCCACCTCCAACCCTTCCTTAAGTACTTGTATTCTTTTGATCTCCAGTATCACCTCCCAAGGAATGTGCCAATCCCCTTCTACCATCTTCTTGACAGCTAAGGAATCTGTTTCCAATATCAATGGAAATAAATTGTGATTCCTACAATACTCCAGACCTAGTCTCATAACTACAATTTAAGGCATTAGATTGTTTGACACTCCAATCATTTTTCCTTCAGCATATAAAATATTACCTTGATCATCTAGCATAAGAACTTGGCCCATGATTACCTTTTGAAGGCCCATCAGTATTGCACTTGAAAGTATTCTCACTAGTTAGTTTCCAATAAACCACTTTACAACCTATCCTAGGAGTATAATATGTCGAGTATCTTACTACTTTAGGCCAATTATTAGGCATGTTATGCAGCCATGAATATAGCTGCTTAGCCAAAAGGATTAAATTCTTGCCTATCCCTTCCCTCCCTCATACTCAGATAAGACATTGAACCCCCAAATTTCAAAGCATTTCTTCTCTTCCATACTTGCCAAAAAATAAACATTGGCACAACCATTATCAGTGGTTTAAGCTTTGCAAAACCTTCTACTTTCTACCATTTACACACAGTGTCTTTCAAATGTAAGAAAGCACCCACCACTCATGTTGTAGCTGCAAAATATCTCCATAATGAATTAGTGTCTGAACATCTAATGAATAGATGTTCAATAGTCTCCTAAACTACATCATCACAACAGTCACAGACCACCCCATCACACATCCTATTTCTAACAAGAACTTCTTCAATAGGAAGCCTTTGTTTCCATAGTCTTCAAGTGAGGAATGATACCTTTAAATGAATTCATGTATTCCATATATACTTGTAATTTATACAAGCTTCATTTTCCCCCCTTAGAAAATTTCAGGCAGATCCCACTGTGAACTTTTCAACAACCTCCAACATCCACCAAGGTTTATCCCACTGATCCTCATCTTCAGAACTCCTTAGAAGTTGTACTACATGTCTACTGACATCTTCCCCAAAACTTGTTTGCAACAAGTCATAATTCCACTCCCCATTCAAGAAACACCGTTTGACTTCTTCCAGTTGTACATGTCTAGCAGTTTTAATATGTAATATGTAGTGAAGTGCCCCTAACTGTGACAAATTATCATACCAGATACTTGAATGTCCACATTTGTGTTCCCACCATATATATTGATCAATCAAATCTCTAGCTTCCAACATATACTTCCAAGTTAAAGAACACATTTTCCATTCAACCATTTGAGGCCTCTCCTTTTTACAATATTAATTCCACATATAATTAGACCACTATATCTTTTGTGTTCTAAATATCCACCATAATTTTGCAAATAAAGCTTTAGATACATCAAACAGGGATCTAAAACCCAAACCACCTTCCTCCTTGGGTTTACATAAATCTGACCAAGCCACCCAATGCTTGTTACTTCCTACCTCCATAAACCTCCAAATTTTTTTTATAAAAACTCTATGCAAGTCATGTATAATACACCTTGGAGGAGTAATAGCAGACAGGGGATATATATGAGTGTTGTTTAAAACATTTTGAATTAAAACAACCTTACCTCCAAAGGACAACAATTTCCCTTTCCAAGCTTGCAGCTTGTTATGCACTTTTTTCATCAATTCAGCAAAACGTATTATTTTCATCTTGGCATGACCAATAGGACATCCCAAATACATAACTGGAAAATTCCCTCTAGAAAGCTCAGTCTTCACTTCAATGTAAGAGATCAACTCGTGTGCTATTTTGTGAAAGAAAAAAAAAGAGCACTTTTCTTTCATTTGCCCTTATTGCTTCTCATAATCCTTTAGAGTTTTCATCAATAACTCTAAAGAATCTCCATCTGTTGAAGTAAAAATAATTGTATCATCTACATAAGCAAGATGATTAATATCATCACTGCATTTTTGTAATCCATAATCCTTGCAGACCTCATTGCAGAACAAAGCATTTAAACTTCTAGAGAGAACTTCAGTTGTTAAAATGAACAAAGCAGGGGATAATGAGTCCCTTTGCTTCACCCCTTAGATGAGTGAAAGAAACCAGTATCCTGCCCATTTATCAGAATAGAATACCAGTTGTTAGCAACCAGTCTCCACACTTTATCCACAACACTATAGCATCCAAACCCATTCTCTCCAACACCTTTATCAGAAAACCCCAATCCACTATGTCATTAGCCTTTGTCATATCTAGTTTGATCTCCACATTTGTTGGTTTACCAATACACTCTGTGTTTTAAAATAATTGACACATCACACTCCACATGAACAAAACATTTCTTGACATAAATTAAATAAATTATTAGTGTAAGTCAAAGTTAAAATTAAAGATTAAGTATTACTTTTCCCACCAAAAATTTATCAAATAAAATGTAAAATATTTTTCTTACCCTACTGCACCACTTCCTCTCACCGTACTCCCCTTCACCCCAACTTTTTAGTTTTTGTTTTTTTTTTTAAAAATCTTTTATATATTTGTTTAAAAAAATTCTTACTTCGTCTCCCTCTATCCCTTAAAATAATTATTTTTTTTTTTAAAAAAAAAAAAAAATTAACAGGCCTTTATTCCATAAATAAAATCAACCTACATAGCCTGACCCAACCCAGGCCCAATAAGAATACAGAAAGGGAAGGAACTAAAGAAGTCCAAGACCAGATGTCCGGACAGTAAAGAAAACTAAGGGGAAAGAATCAAAAACTCATCTCCATCCTCTCAACGATAACGGGCAACGTCGATGAGCTGAGCAGACATCAAGAGCTTCAAAATCACAGTCCATCTCGAGTCCATAACCTGAAAATTGCTGAGCTTAAGGTGTTTTCACCTAAGACATTCCAAGTCTCACGAATGCCATGAAAACAATCTTAATGAAGACTTCTTCACTCTACAATGGCAGATCTGGTGAGTTCCAGATGATTATGAAGTTTTTATTGTCCACAAATCAAAGAGCTGTTGTTAAATCTCCTTCTTTAGGTCCCTTGTGAGTATCGATTCTGGCATTTAATCACCAGCTGAACTCATGCCACTCAAATACCTGCATATACCTAGAATTTGAAAGGGTAAGTTGTTGTTCTTCTCGCTCTATTTCCCCCTTGTTGATTTCCTTTTGATTGTCGTCATATATTCATATATCTACTTTTCTAGTACAATGTTTCGCTATTTTCTCGCCTCTCAGCAGATTGAGCTTAAAAGCTGATACCACTGCTTGAAATTCAAGAAAGATAGGTACTTTATTATTCTAAAAAAAAGATTCCACCTTATTGTCATTGCTGCATCTGTTTGTAATTTTGAATGCCTGTAATGTGAATTCCCTATCATACTGTTTATTGTCATGCTATCTTCTCTGCGTATGATCATGGTTATCAAAATTTCCATTTTGATATCTTCTTATCCTTAGGCTAGGAAGTTTTGCTTTCTCTGTATTGATGATACCTCTTGCCTCACTTGGAATATCTTGAAAATTTGAGTATGATAATTTTTGAGTACCTGCAAAACAAAAAATGTGGTTAGTGAAAAAGTCAGCCAGCTGATTTCCTTCTCTGAGAATATGTTCCACTGTCACTTCCTTGTCCTTCATAAGCATCCTTATCCTCTTGATCTCCATCACTATGCTCCAAGGGATTTCCCAAATTCCATCCAAAATATTCTTCAGTGAAAGGGAATCAGTTTCAAGTGTAACAGGGAGCAGATTATGTTGTACACAGTACTCCAGACCCAGTCTTAATGCCACCACTTCTGCCACTAGATTCGTACCATCAAATAATCTCCTGACTTCAGCATAAATTAACTTTCCTTCTCCATTCCTGATACAAAAAGCCCCAGAACTTGGGCCTGGATTTCCTTTAGATGCACCATCCGAGTTGCATTTAAAGGACCCCATCTGTGGAGGATTCCACACTACTATTCTGCAACCAAGAGTGGGAGTGTACTCCTCAAAAAATTTTACCAACCCAGGCCAAGTTGTTGGTAAATTTCTGAGCCAAGGGAAGTTATACTTAGCTAACGAAAACAAGTTTCTGTTCATTTCTATTTCCATACCCACATATGTCATTCTTCCTCCATGATTAATAGTGTTTCTCCTCTTCCAAATCTGCCATATGATAAACAAAGGAACTGCATTGAAGAGTATTTGCAACTTCGGTGTTCTTTCTGCATTCCACCATTTCATTACAGAATCTCTTAGTTGCAAAACAGGACCATTAATTCCCCCTGCAGCTGCAAATTTACCCCATAGCCTATTAGCAATTGGACACTTAATGAATAACTGTTCTATTGTTTCCCTCTCATTCTCATCACAACATTTGCATAACACTTCATCACACAACTGATTTCTTACAAGCACTTCTCCAATAGGAATTCTTTTCTTCCACAACCTCCAACTCAAAAAAGACACTTTGAAAGGCATTCCTTTTATCCACAGTTTCTTGTAATCCTCTAGAACTTCACCTGGTTGTCTTAGTATTTCCCAAGCAGACTTGACTGTGAATTTACCAGAAGGATTAAGCATCCACCAGGGTTTGTCCCATTCTGTTGACCCTTCTTCAACCATAAGATTATGTTGGATGTGATTACCAACCTCCTCTGTAAACAACATATTTAGTAAATTAGGATTCCACCTCCCATTATTAACTAACTGATTGACATCCTCCAATTGATGAACCCTATTGGTAGACACTGGTAGGTAATACTGTAGAGCACCAAGCATTGTCCAGTTGTCATACCAAATGTTAGCATTTCCACACCTTGGCTCCCACCAAATTTCTTGATCAACATAATTTCTGGCTTCAATCATATACTTCCAAGTTTGAGAGCCCCCTTTCCATTCAACCACCTGAGGAGCATGTCTCTTGCAGTACTTATTCCACATGAAGATTGTCCACATTGACTTTTGAGTCCTAAAAATCCACCACAACTTAGCAAATAATGCTTTGGATACATCAAACAGTGATCTAATGCCTAAACCCCCTTCTTCTTTAGGCCTGCAAATGACATCCCAAGCAACCCAATGCTTGTTTCTGCCAACCTCCTTGAAATTCCATAGAAATCTTGCAAAAATTCTATGCAACTCATGAATCACACAATTAGGAGGAATTATAGCAGACAATAGATATATAGGGATGCTATTCAGAACATTATTTATCAATACGTGTTTACCTCCAAAAGAAAGAATCTTTCCTTTCCAGGTCTGCAATTTGTTGTGCACCTTTTTAATGAGATCAGAATAGTGAATCTTTCTCTTTCTGGCATGTCCAATTGGACACCCTAAGTACATCAAAGGAAATTTTCCTCTGGGGAATCCAATACAACTTTCCACATCCTGGATCACAGCTCTAGCAGCTTTATCATGAACATAAAATAAGCTCTTCTCCTTATTGATTTTCTGCCCTGACTGTTGCTCATAGTCCTCCAATGTTTTCATCACTAACTTCAATGACATCGTATCTGCAGAAACAAATAAGATAGTGTCATCTGCATAGGACAAATGGTTAATGTTATCACTCCATTTTGGCATCCCAAATCCCTTAAAGTCCTGAATATCAAATAAAGAGTTCATGGCTCTAGCCAACACTTCAGAAGATAATATAAACAGAGCAGGAGACAACGGATCTCCTTGTTTCACACCTCTAGTAGAATGAAAGAAACCATAGGATTGTCCATTTATAAGAATAGAATACCAATTGTTAGCCAAGAGTCTCCAAATCATATCCACCACTATATTATCAAACCCCATTTTTTCAAGCACCTTTATCAAATACCTCCAATCCACTCTGTCATAAGCTTTGGCAAAGTCCAGTTTGATCACTACATTTGCAGGTTTGCCCCTTTTCTGAATATCTGTAATGATTTCTTGAGCCAATAAGATATTTTCTGTGATATTTCTGCCCTTCACAAACCCAGACTGATTCTTAGACACTAGAATAGGTAGATATGCCTCAATTCTGTCATGAAGCACTCTTGAGATTACCTTATTAAGAAAATTACTTAAACTAATTGGCCTCATGTCAGAGAAAGATTGAACAAATTCTTTTTTAGGCAGTAAGACCAAATTGGTGTGGGTAATAAACTTAGGTAAAGTGCTCCCTGCAAAGAAAGCCTGGATCATTTTAACAACATCTCCACCAACAATATCCCAGCAGCTCTGGAAAAATATACCAGTAAACCCATCAGGTCCACTGGCACTTTCTCCCTTCAATTCAAAAACTACCCTTTTCACTTCCTCCTCTACTGGTTCCTTAGTAATACCCCTGTTCATCTCCTCAGTAACTAGTGTAGGCACATGATTAAGGAGAAACATGTCTGCAAGGTCATTTTCACAAGTAAATTGCTTCTGAAAATAGGAGACAGCTTCATCAGCCACCTGCTCATTCCCTTCTGCCCATTGCCCATCTTCTTTGATAATTCTGAATAGTGACATTCTCCTTCTCCTCCCTTTTACTAGACTATGGAAAAATCTAGTATTTCTGTCTCCTTCAGAGAACCACTGAATCCCTGCCTTTTGTCTCCAAAACTCCTCTTCAAAGTGCAAATATCTCTTCAGTTCAGCCTGAGCCTTTTGAAGAACTAGTCTATTACTAGTTGTAGGATGTTCTTCAAATAGTTCTTCTTTGAGTCTCACAATTTCCTCTCTAATGAGCAGTTGTTTGAATATATCTCCAAATCTTACTTTGCTCCAACGAGCAAGAGCAGACTTAGTATTCTTCATTTTCTGCTTAATAGCAATAAAAATATCTGACTCTTCTTGAGAAACCCAACTTCTTTTCACCACCTTCATAAAGTCATCCTCTTCCACCCAAAATTTTAAAAATTTGAATGGTTTTCTTATATGAAGTTGCTGCCCTCCACAAGATAGTAATAAAGGGGCATGATCTGACCCTATTCTAGCTAGATGCTCCACTTCCACATGACCAGCCATGCCTATGCACTCTTGATTCATCAGAATTCTGTCCAGCCTTTTAAAGATGCAATCACTATTAGCTCTGCCATTCCACCAGGTGAATGGGCTCCCTTTGAAGTTGATGTCCAGTAAGTCACAAGAGTTAACACAAAAAGAAAAGTCTTCAACTTCATTAGATGTCACTGGAAGCCCCCCTATCTTTTCTTCATCAGACAAGATTACATTAAAATCACCACCAACAATCCATGGGTGATTCATGTTGTGATAAATAGAGTAGATATCATTCCAGAGGCTGAGCCTTTCTTGATTGTCACATTTGGCATAGACAATGGTAGTAATCAAAGATTCACTGGACTCCTGGAAAGTCAATTGTAATGTCAGCTGCTGTTCTGTATCTGATAGTACTCCAACCTGAATGTGTTCCTTAATAAACACCCATATTTTTCCATTTATATTGTAGTTTGCATACTGCATGCCCAGTCTTCTCTTGTACTTATGAATATTCCTGGCTTCTTGAAATGGTTCCATTAAAGCAATTATAGAAAACTTATGATATTTGTGCAACATTTGAATTCTATGGAATGAATGTTGAGTTCTAACAGACCTCACATTCCAAAACAGAGCCTTCATTATCATTTAAATGTTGCTTTTCCTGACCTCTTAGGATTCACCCTAGTAGGTTTGTTCTCCACCTTATTCCTTGAATTGTTGTTCTTTGTGGAAGATTGAGGTGCTAAGTCTGCTTCCTGATGCACCTGCATCTCTATCCCATGATTTGCTTGTTCCTCCCTATCCTCCACCTTCTTCATACTCTCATGTTCCTTGTCATCACTGATTTCAGTTTGTTGCATCTGGTGAGAGACTAACTCATGTAAATTGCTAATTGGCCTTGTTTTTGTGCAGGGAATTAATGTTTGAGGCTTAGTCAATGTGTGCATATTATCCCCCTGTTGAAGTACGTGATGAGCAATGCTTCTTGAAGGGTAAGAGGATATCCCATTACCATCCATTTCATCATACATTTGAATAGGTTCAGGATACTTTGCATTTGGCAAAGACAATATCAACTCTCGTCTTTGTTGCTCATTTTCTGTCCCCGATGTTACTGATCTTTCAACTATATCAGCCTGTGCTCTCAATGTATTACTCATAACATCTTCTACATCATTTACAGCTTTATCAATTAACTCACTGTTTACCACTACAGGGACCTGCTGATCTCTTACTACAGTTGACCTCAACTGCTGCTCCACCACTGAAATCATCTCCTGAGGTTTGTAAATAATCATTTGCGATTTATTATTAATGTGAGACTCCTGTATAGTTGTAAATTCTTCATTCCCTTTTGTATGATTTTCTTCTCTCGTGTTATATTGATCATCACTGTCTATCATTGTTCCTTCTTCTCCTTGTTCCTGCAGAGTGCTAAAATTATTGTTTAGATGAATGCCTTTTGCTGCTTCTGGTTGATCCTGCCCAACATCAAGCAAATATTCTCCAGTGTTCATATCCTTTTTAAATCTTCTTTTTGTGGGATTCCACCTCATGTATTGAAACTTCCCTCTTCTAACCTTCTTTTGTTTCCCTTCTCCAGGTTCCTCCTCATCTGCATTCTGATCTTCCTTAATCTGCTTTGATTCAAACAATTCTCTTAATTCTGGGTGAATTACTCTACATTCCACCTCTGAGTGACCTTGAAGTTTGCATGTTTTACAGTATTTGGGTAAAACATCATACTGAACAGTGATAGCTACCATTCTAACCATGTTATGCTTATTGTCCACCACTTCAATCTCCACCTGCCTAGGTAAATCTGCTGCTAAGTCAACTTGTACTTTCACTCTCGCACAACTAGGTCGAGTCTTGTTGATCGTGGCTTTATGAAGGTGGATTGGCTTACCCACAGCCGCTGCAATAGAAAACAAAGATTCCTTTCCAAAGAAAGTAGGCAATAAATCTGGGAAGGAAATCCAGGCCATTGCTTGAGTTGTTTCCTCCTCCGGCTTAAATTTGGAGTCATAGATTAGAGGCCTCATTTGATAGGCATACCCGTCCTTTGCCATAATATAATAAACATTTTTAGCCATGATGTTCACAAAATCCTCCATTCTATTTAATCTTATCAGAATGTGTCTGTTCCTCAAAAGCCCAATCCGACAATCCCCTTTTATACCACATTGTTTGGGAATTTGAATTCTCAATTCTTCTAGTTCGGGCCAACCATATGAAAATTTCCCAACTATGGCTAACTGCAGATTTTCCATGATATTCATCTTCTCTACCTCCTCCTCTGTCCAAGTAACACGAGGTATTCCATTTACGAAAGAAACAGGCTTTATAGCGATCGGCTCCAACGTGTTTCTTTTGTCAATGTATGAATTGTCGCCTTTCAGCATATCAGAATATTTAACTTTGGTATTATTCTCCTCAGAATTGTTTATAGTCGACTTCACTGCATCAGTCTCCTTGTCTTCTGGTCGGTTGTAATCACTCTTATTTATCTCCATAAGTACGCTAGGCAAATTAATATCTAACTTGCTGGCACTCTTAGGATGGTACAGATGTGGAAATTGGTCTGGTGAGGTTATAGAGAACTGACCAGTCATCTGAGGGGACTGGCCAGTGGCCGGAAAATCCATTGACGACGGTCGAGGTTACAAAATTAGGGTTTTTACCATAAATGTTTTTACTTTTCTTGAAATAAAATTCTACCCATCCCTCATATCCCTCCACTTCCAATTTTTTTCCTCGTTTTATATTAGCTATATATATTTTTTAGAACAGTACTTTCTTACTTACCACAGTACATTTTTTAAAGTAAAATTTTATTTCTGTTATATTTGGTATGTGGGTAGAAAAAAATATTTTCCTAAAAATATATATACACATCTAACACAAAATGAGAAAAATGTAAAAAATAAAAATAAATTAGGAGCGGAGGGTTCGATGGAGGTGGGGTAGAATTTTATTTTATTTTAAAAAATAATATGACAAATTATTTTAGAAAGGAGTGGGAAGGGTTGAAGTCTTAATTTTAAAAGATACTTAATAAAAGAATATTAAAAAGTAAAAAGATCGGGCGTTGTTGAGGGGGAGGGGTAGGAGATGGTGGGTTTGTCACGACGCAGGGTACACCCTAGATGTAACATGGCGTATAGGACCCCGAAAGACCCCATATAAGCCACCTAGCATTCATAACATAAGATATAGAACATAAGAGGTAAACACAACACTTCAAGTCCAACAATTTTATAAAAGAAAACGGAAGTCTAAAACACTCGATCTCATTAGCCATCTAGTTCAATAGAATGAAATTGGGCCTAGCCCATACATCATGTCCAAAATTGAAATACAAGATAGAAACTAAACAATGAAGGTCCGTCCTCAAAACATGAGGACTCACCAAAGCTCAGAAATCTCGAAATCAACCACTCGCCACGAAACTGAGAAACCTGACTGTCGGACCCTACATTTGGGGAAATACAAGCAAGAGTATTCGTTAATACAAAATAATGTACCAAGTATGATAGCCATGCATAAACAATTAAATCATGCTAAAAGAGGACATATCATGACATGCAATTGACCAAGCGAAGACATGATATAAAAGGGTTAGAAAACATAATTCATAAAACAATGGTCAATGCAAACTAACATCTTTAAAGCCTTTGAACTCGTATGAGATACTTCTTGAAGTAACCTTAGTTCATTATTAATGTGGAAATTAGCAGAGACCATGTGAGCTATAACAAGATCCCCTGGTGTCTCCCACACCAAAAAGGGTTTTCCTACTTGCCAAGGTAAGGACCATGAACTTTTATGTTAAGTGGATCCACTAGCTTATGTCTATCTAGACAATCATCCTATGGGGGCACATAGGTAAGGGATAAAGAGATTGCTACTAGAAATATCTATCTAGACAATCATCCTATGGGGGCACATAGGTAAGGGATAAAGAGATTGCTACTAGAAATATCTATCTAGACAATCATCCTATGGGGGCACATAGGTAAGGGATAAAGAGATTGCTACTAGAAATATCTATCTAGACAATCATCCTATGGGGGCACATAGGTAAGGGATAAAGAGATTGCTACTAGAAATATCTATCTAGACAATCATCCTATGGGGGCACATAGGTAAGGGATAAAGAGATTGCTACTAGAAATATCTATCTAGACAATCATCCTATGGGGGCACATAGGTAAGGGATAAAGAGATTGCTACTAGAAATATCTATCTAGACAATCATCCTATGGGGGCACATAGGTAAGGGATAAAGAGATTGCTACTAGAAATATCTATCTAGACAATCATCCTATGGGGGC
This sequence comes from Solanum tuberosum, assembly GCF_000226075.1. Lineage (NCBI taxonomy): Eukaryota > Viridiplantae > Streptophyta > Magnoliopsida > Solanales > Solanaceae > Solanum > Solanum tuberosum. The sequence continues at coordinate 3,073,803 of NW_006238941.1, read as the reverse complement.
ACATAGGTAAGGGATAAAGAGATTGCTACTAGAAATATCTATCTAGACAATCATCCTATGGGGGCACATAGGTAAGGGATAAAGAGATTGCTACAAGAAATCCGACCTCTACTAACGGGAGAGCCTCCATCTCAATATCCGCTCGGTGCTAAGCATAAATTCAATGGAATAGTCATTTCTTACTTGTACTTATCATTCATGGAAAAACAAGTCATTTTACCAATCCAAGCTATGTTTCATTAGGATAGCTCCGTAGCATTGATTCATTTAGGTGAGAAAACCTTTCAACCTTAGAATCCTCATTATGTAAGAAAACCTTACACATTTATGCTTTCATGTATTTATGAGAAAATCCTTTCAATAGCAAAACATTAGCATCATAATTGATACTTTACTCTCGAAGCATCCTTAAAACATTTTCATAGCTTTCATAAGAACATGCATAATTCCATAATTTACCTTTCAAGGATCAAAATCCACTTTCAATAATCAACATTTAGAAAACGTAGGTTAGCTACGGATTTCATCATAAAATCATGTAGATCTATCAATACATGCTTAATTTCATAAAACTGATCCTTCATAATCAAAACCCCACAACATATGATCATAACTTGAAAACATGGAGATTACATGGGTTCATATGGGTTAAAATAATAAAAGCATAGTATTTCATCAATTCATGCATAAGAGATCATAATTCAATCCTTTAAATCAATAATCATAAGAATCGATGGTAATTGAAGAAAACCCTAACTCAATTGGGGAATTCTAACTTTGAAATAAAAGGATTTGGGAACTCCATGGATATAAGGGATCCATGGATGAAAGCTATCATACCTTGAAGCCAAATGCTAATATTTAATAGAGGATTTGAGACCTTGACTTTCAACCCTAGTCGAATCCTTCTTCTTCTTCAAGTTCTAAAGAGAGAATCTTTGAGAGTTCTACTTTTGGTGAGATTGGAGAGAATGAGTGAATCTGCAAATTTGGGGGTTGAATCACTTATATAGGGGTCTTAGTGAAGGGTAAAACAACGTAGTATTAGGTTAGATTAATTAGGAAAACACCCAATTGCCCATAAAAATAACTGCCAGCTGCCCACCTACGGACCCTAGTCGACGGATCATGGACTGACCTATGGCCCATTCTGGTGGATCGTCGTCTGGATTAGAAACCTGGTTTTTGGGCCATCGAACCAGGGCCCCCAACCACAGACCGTGGTCTGACCTACGGTTCGTTGGTTAGGCCGTGGTCCTGAGCCTTCAAACTCTCCTAGGCAGGGAAATCCACGGACCACACCTACGATCCGTGGTCCCATCCACAGGTCGTGAGTGGTCCTCGTGGTGCCACATGCAGTTTTCTGAAGTCAGCCATAATGCTCTCTTTCGAATACGGGTTGTTACAATATTTTCCCCTTGGGATTATTCGTCCTCGATTGAGATTCTAGGCATCACGTAGAAAAAAGAACTCTAAACTAGCATCCTATCATGCATGCAACTTCATCAAAATGCACACAACCAAGGAGGAATATAGACTCCAAGCTAGCACATTCTCAACATCATAAATAAGATGGAAATTAGCAGCTCAACATGAATGCAATATCTCAAAATGCACATATCTAAGGAGGAAACATCAATTCCGAGCTGACATGTTCATATCATCATATCAAGTAGTCTACATGCAAATCATACTCAAATGCATATATACAAGGAGGAAACATCACTCCAAGCTAAACTTGTTCAACATATCACCTTATGAAGTCTATAGGCAACTTATACTTAATGCAAATCAACATGAGGAAAATCAATCATATAAGTCACTTTCTTTCAAAACTTAAGCTTTTTCATGAACATGTATAAATAAGGAAATCATGGAAACACTTAGGACACATGACTCCAAAACAAAGAACAAACCGTGAGAAACTCATTACCTCAAGCTATAGTAGGAGTAGAAGGAAAAAGATGAGGATATCGGGATATCATATCGGACTCGGCCTCCCAAGTAGCACCCTCAACTAATTGATTCCTCCACAACACCTTTACGGAAGCTACTTCTTTGTTTCTCAATTTCTTAACTTGCCGGTCTAAAATCTCAACCGGAGCTTTCTCATAAGAAAGATTCTCCTTAAATCCCAAACCTTCTAATGTAACTATAGATGTCAGATCTCCAACACATTTCTTCAACATAGAGACATGGAAAACCGGATGCACCGATGCCAACTCATCTGGCAAATCTAGTTCACAAGCAACCTTACCAACACGTCTCAAAATCTAATAGGGGCCTAAATATCGGGGACTAAGCTTCCCCTTATTACCAAACCTCATTACACCCTTCATGGGTGAAATTTTCAAGTAAATCCAATCATGAAAGTCAAACTCGAGATCTCTTCTTGTTATATCGGCATATGACTTTTGCCGACTTTGAATCATTTTCAACCTTTCTCTAATAAGTCGAACTTTCTCTATGGCCTCATGTAGGGTCCTATTAGGGCAACTTCACCCACCTCAATCCAACCAGAGGAGATCTAAACCTCCTACCATACAATACCTCAAATGGAGCCATACAAATACTCGAGTGATAACTATTGTTATAAGCAAACTCAATCAATGGCAAATGGTCATCCCAATTACCCTTAAAATCAATCACACAAGCTCTTAACATACCTTACAAAGTTCAGATAGTATGCTCCGCTTGCCCATCGGTTTGGGGGTGAAAGGATGTACTAAGGTTGACACGAGTACCAAGACCCTTTTTGAAAGACTTCCAAAATTGAGAAGTGAATTGTATACCACGATCGGAAATAATGGACAAAGGTACTCCATGCAACTTTACCATTTCTCTTAAGTATGACTTGGCATTCCGTCGAATAGAAAACCTTGACTGGGATAAAATGAGCCGATTTCGTCATTCGATATACTATACCCCAAATCGAGTCATGTTCTTGCTGGGTGCGAGGCAACCCAACAATAAAGTCCATATTCACATCTTCCTAGTTCCAAGTAGGAATACCAATATCTTGTGACAAACCTCCCGGTTTCTGATGCTCAACTTGCACTTGTTGACAATTAGGACACTTAGTCACAAATTCCGCAATATCCTTCTTCATCCCATTCCACCAATAGACATCCTCACGGTACATCTTTGTGGCTCCCAAGTGAATGGAATACCGAGAACTATGGGCTTCTGACAAGATCTGTCCTCTAAAGTCATTAACATTAGGAACACACAAACGACCTTGATATCTAAGGACACCATCTCCCCTTAGGAGAAAGCCTCTACGGATTTCTTAAGCATCACTTCTTTTAAGTCGACCAAAATTTTATTAAGACCATGCTTAGCTTTCACATCCGCCACTAAAGATGATTTTGAACCATTGTGAACCATAACACCATCTTGGTGGAGCCCACCAACTGAACACCCAATCAGGCCAATCTATGAACATCTCGAACCAACTCTTTCTTATCTTCCTCAATATGGAAACATTACCCATAGATAACTGACTAAGAGCATTCACCACCACATTTGCCTTTCCGAGTTGATAGAGGACACTCATATCATAATCTTTCAATAAATAAAGCCACCTTCTTTGGCGAAGATTTAGATATTTTTGATTAAACACATATTGCAAAACTCTTGTGGTCGATAAACACGTCAACTTGAACTCCATACAAATAATGCCTCAAAATCTTTAAGGCAAAAACAACCGCCGCTAATTCAAGTTCATTAGTAGGATAATTCTTCTCCTGAATCTTAAATTGCTTTGATGCATAGGCAGTAACTTTACCATTTTGCATAAGCACACATCCTAACTCAATTCTCGAGGCATCACAATAAACCACAAAACCATTTGTCTGTTCCGATAAAGTCAACACTGGAGTGGAAGTAAGTTTATCCTTCAATTCTTGAAAACTCTTCTCACATGCTTCAGACCATATGAACTTGGCCTTCTTTTGAGTCAAAGCCATCAAAGCAGAGGCAATTGAGGAGAATCCTTCAACAAACCTTCTATAGTAGCCGGCTAAACCCAAGAAACTTCTAATATCTGAAGGGGTTAAACTCTTAGGCCAACTCTTGACCGCATCTGTCTTCTTATGATCTATCTCAATACCCTTACTTGAAACAATGTTCTCACATTTGCTAAACTTTGCAAAGAGTTGTTGGTCCTTGAGAATTTGCAACACAATCCTCAAATGGTCAATATGCTCATTCTCACTTCTAGAATAGATCAATATATGATCAATAAACACAATCACTAACATGTCGAGCTATTGTCTAAACCCCATATTCACCAAATCCATAAAAGCCGCCAGAGCCAAACCAAACGACATCACCAAAAACTAATAATGACAATACCGAGTTCGAAAAGCCGTCTTCAGAATGTCATCATATTTTACCCTTTATTGGTGATAACCCGACCGAAGGTCAATCTTAGAGAAATTACTTGCTCCTTGAAGTTGATCAAATAAATCATCTATCCTTGGGAGAGGAAACTTGTTCTTAATGGTCACCTTGTTAAATTGACAATAGTTAATACACATACGAAGAGAACCATCTTTATTTCTAACAAACAAAACTGGAGCACCCCATGGAGAGATACTCGGTCATATGAAACCCTTATCCAACAAATCTTTCAATTGTTCCTTCAACTCCTTAAGTTCTGCTGGAGCCATACGACAAGGAGGAATAAAGATAGGTGTATCTGGGAGAAGGTCAATACCGAAGTCTATTTCCCTTTTGGGAGGAATATCGGGAAAATCATCCAGGAATACTTCTGGAAACTCATTAACAGCGGGGACCGACTCAAGAGTAGGGGTTTCAGAATCCACATCCCTCACCCTAACTAGATGGTACATGCAACCCTTAGAAATCATTTTTCTAGCTTTAAGACAAGAAACCAACTGATACTTAGGCATATAATTTCCCCCCTTCCACTCTAGGACATGCTCATTTGGGAATTGAAACTTGATTACACAAGTCCTACAATCAATAGAAGCATAAAATGAATGCAACCAATCCATCACTAGGATAACATCAAAATCTAACATATCAAGCTCTACCAAGTCAACAAGAGTAACTCTATGGGATAAGGAACATGACACTTTCTATAGACCCTCTAAGCCACAATAGAATCACCAAGAGAAGTAGAGACAAAAAAAAGGATCTAACAATACATCCAGAAGAACATCAAACCTCATAGCCACATATGGCGTCACAAAAAACAAGGTAGCACCGGGATTAAGTAATGCATAAACATCAAGTTGGGAAACTTTCAATATACCGGTAACCACATCAAGAAAACCCTATTGTTCACCATAAGTCTAAAGTGCATAGAATCGGTTTTGCATAGGAGCATTGGAACCCGATCCACTATGAGGAGCTTGCTTGCCCTCTCTTCCTTTTTCTGTAAGCATTGGGAAATCCCTCATCTTATGACCATTTTTACCACAACTAAAGCAACCATCTGTGCCGGCTAGGAACTTACCCTCATGGTTCTTTCCACACCTAACACAAGTAGATATAGGCAACAGAGATCCACTACCATTCCCTCCTTGAGGCTTAGGGTTCGACACCCTATCTTTATTGATCATAGGAGGAGCATTGGAGGAACCTCAATCGGAAAAACCTTTGTCAAAATCTAGGACGAACATGTCCATCGGACCTTGCACCAGAGAAATTACCATCATCGGTCTTAGCCCTTTTTGTCTCTCTAGACCTTTCGTTAAGTTTCTCCTCTTTGATCTGTTGTGCATGAACCATGAGACGATAGATGTCCATGTCATTAATGAGCATGGTGGTACGTCACTCTTTAACCACCATTTCAGACACACCCAAAACGAACTTGCTCATCCTTGCCCAAGAATCGACAACCATTGTTGGGGCATATTTAGAAAATTCTGTGAACTTCAAAGCATATTCCCTCCCACTCATACTTCCTTGACGAAGGTTGATGAACTCAAGCACCTTTGCTTCCCTCATCTCAAGGGGAAAGAACCTATCAAGAAAGTCAGCCTTGAACTTTTCCCAATGAAGAGGACCCGCATCTTTGGATCTCCCTTCTTTCCATTGGTTGTACAATTTTTGGGCAACACCCTTAAGTTGATAGGCGGCCAACTCCACCTTTTCCACCGTCGTCACTCCCATGATCATCAATACCTTTTAGACCTCATCGGTGAACTCTTGAGGATGTTCCTCAACCATAAAACCATGAAACTCCGAAGAATTCATCCTAATGAAGTCCCTTACTGTAAATGCCATCGTACCAACATTTGGGTTCACGGGAACCGAAACCTCCCTGTTGGCTTGGGCCGTCACGGCTTGAGCTAACACTTGAAAAGCAGGCTTAAACATAACATTAGTGACTTGCTCGGCCAAAAGAACCGACCAAAACTTGAGGAGCTTTTTGTTCTGCATTCTCCCTCACATTCCTTCTAACATAAGCTCTTCGAGTAGCCATATCCTCTAGAGCATCATATAAGGATTAGGAGAGAGACCTTATAGAATTAAACTCTATCGCACGACATTAGAGTATTGAAAGAACTGGAGTTTCCTAATCATCTTGTAGCCTCTCATTCATAAATGTGGCGCGCTTCACACTTATGAACGAGACTCTACTTGATGTGGCTTAGGAGACATCCTTTGACCATTCTAAACCTTGTGCTCTGATTACCAAGTTTTTCATGATCCAGGGGTACACCTTAGATGTAACATGGCGTATAGGACTCCGAAATACCCTATACAAGCCACTTAGCATTCATAACATAAGAACTAGAACATAAGAGGTAAAAACAACACTTCAAGTCCAACAATTTTATAAAAGAAAATCGAAGTCTAAAACACACTAACTCATTAGCCATCTAGAACAATAGAATGAAATTGGGCCTATCCCATACATCATGTCCAACTGAAATACAAGATAGAAATTAAAAAATGAAAGTCCTTCCTTAAACCATGATGACTCACCAATGCTCGAAAATCTTAAAATCAACCACTAGCCACGAAACTGAGAAATCTGACTGTCAGAACCTACATTTGGAGAAATGTAGGCAAGAATATGCGTTAGTAGAAAATAATGTACCAAGTATGATAGCCATGCATAAACATTTAAATCATGATAAAAGTGGACATTTCATGACATGTAATTGACCAAGCTAAAACATGATATAAATGGGTTAGAAACCATAATTCATAAAACCATGGTCAATGCAAGCTACTATCGTTAAAGCCTTTGAAATCGTATGAGATACTTCTTGAAGTAACCTTAGTTCATTATTAATGTGATAATTAGCCATTACTGACATAGAGACCATGTGAGATATAACATGATCCCCTGGTGTCTCCCACACTGAAAAAGGTTTGTCATACTTGCTAAGGTAAGGACCATGAACTTCTAGCTTGAATGGATCCACTAGATAATGTCTATCTAGACAATCATCCTATGGGGGAACATAGGTAATAGATAAAGAGATTGCTACTAAAAATCCGACCTCTACTAATGGTAGAGCCTCCATCTTAATATCCTCTCAGTGCTAAGCATAAATCTCATGGAATAGTCATTTCTTACTTATTCTTATCATCCATGGAATGATATGTCATCTTATCAATCCTAGCTAAGTTTCATTAGGATAGCTCCTTATCATTGATTCATTTAGGTGAGAAAACCTTTCAACCTGTCACGACCCAAGGCTAGCCCCTAGATGCGACACGACGTACTCGACCTTGAAGGGGACTCATACAAGCCTCATAGCATTTTATTGCATTCGATAAGAGAAATAGGACAAAATTAAAACTTTATTTAAAACCATACAATCAAAACACTCATTTAAAACTTTTGAAAAACACAACGGAAGTCTATTGTCTCAACATGGCCATCTAAAAACAACATCCGAAACATAAGTAGGGACACGGCCATTTACAATCAAAAAGTCTAACAATAGTCTTTTACATGAAAGAAAATGAAACTTCTAAACACTTGTCCGAGATCAATGAGGACATACCACTTAGTCTTGGAGAATCTCAAATTTAAGTCCTTGATCTAGAGAGAAGTAACTCCCTTGCCGGAACCTACACTTGTAGTAAACTATGAAGAAGAATGGGTTAGCACAATTAAGTACTAAGTATGATAGCCATGCAAAAACATGCTTAAAATGGACATTTTGTTTGAAAGTCATGCTTTTATGCCATTTTGATAAAACTTCATAAACATAAGTAAAAAAGGCATAATATTCAATCATAACCAACATACAAGTCATTTCACCTCATAAGAACATAATCAACCATATAAACTATTACCTTCACTTTAAGCCTTCACCTCAAGTAACCCTCATGCTATACGTTGTGCAATGTATGGATAGCGTCCCATACTACCATCCACACTCCACACTAAAATACTACATTAAGGTCACCAAAAGTGAACTTACCATTCAACCTTCTCATCTTTAAACAATACTCATACATAAGAGACATAAACATTACATAAGTCATATCAACATATAAGGACCATCACCTAAGACAACTCTAAGTCATACTTGTGCAATGTACAAGTAGCATCCCATACTACTACTCACACTAAGTACTCATTTGAAGTCACCATAAGCAAGGCACATTCATATACAATAGTCCATAACAAGGAAGTAACTCATAATACAATCTAAGTATAGCATGCATCATTTACATCATCTTATTGAACCATATAAGAGTCAACATTCTTCAATAACTTCATTTAGAGGACTTTCATACATTAGCCATTAAGACTTAGAGAACTCACTATGACCCTCTCAAAGCCGACTCATGCAATGCATGGATAACATCCCATACTACTACCCACACTTCGTAGAACTCCTCAAGAAACCATAATGCACATCTCACATGATGGGAATAAGCGTTTAACCGACATAGACCATGTAAGCTAGACATGGAATCTGGTGTCATGAAGCCCCACACCGTAAATAGGTGGTTTACTTGCCTAAGGAAGATCGATTCATTAGCTTAGGTGGATCAGTAGCTAGACCTATGTGGGTACATAGTTATGAGATAAGAAAGATGTTCATTGAAATACAGCCTAACGTTGGGAGAACCTCCATCTTACCATATCCTCTCGGTTCTTAGCCTACATTCCCATAGAGTAGTTTCATTTACATTACAT
>NW_006238941.1:3007145-3064458 GCF_000226075.1 Solanum tuberosum | reverse complement strand
GCCACCACCATTAGGTCTACCGTTTCTAGGTTCATTATTTTACACAAAAAAGGGACACTACATTAGGTCTACTGATCCAAGGTTTAACATCACATTATTTCCTAGGCTCATCATGAAGGGCCACCACCATTAGGTCTACCGATCCAAATGTTTTAGCCTAGAATACTTCATCATTCATTCATTCATGGAAGGCTACCAACATTAGGTCTACCAATTCAAGACATTACTACATTAAGTCAAGATACATTCATTACAAGAGAAGGATGCCTTAGCCTACCATTTCAAGTTATCACAATCACATTACTTCCATTTATACAAGAAAATGATGCATAAGTCTACCAATTCAAGATATACAATTCATAGAAGAAAACCCTTCACATTTCATCATCATCATTCATGTGTGTTAATTGAGAATATGCTTTCAATCAATAACACAATTACATTCTAAACATGATCATCATACGCTCATTTAGATCACATGTACATACTTCACATCATATTCATACCTTAGCCTTCATACCCTGCCTTTCAAGGTCATGGATCACATTCACCCATAGGCCTTAGATAAATACAATTAGGCAAGAGTAATAACATAATTTCAACATTCTATATCCATATACACATAAACAATTCACATACTTCATAATCAATCAAATCCCAATCACAAATCATAACTTAGGAATTTGGGGGAAAACATGGGTTCTAGGAAGAAATCATCTTAATTCATCATTAAATCCACAATTAATTCATAAATCAATTTAATAAAGACTTTAGAAATTGTTGTGAATCGAACCCATGCATAGATTGAAATCTAGGGTTTTTGGGTAAACATTGGAGATTTGAAATCACTTTTGAAATTGGCTCCTTGAAAGATAATAAGTTAATGATGAAGACCACCATACCTTTTTAAGAAGAATCCCACGAAAATCTCTTGAAAAACTTGAATATTTGACCTTGAGAGCCTGAAGTCTTCATCTCCAATGGAGGTTTCTAGAGAGAGAACTTTTGAGAAGAGAGGTGGGTTCTATTTTTTTATTTTGAATAATGAGTTGAAAAATAGAGTTTAATACTTTTAATACTCGTAAAATACTTTAATTAACCTAAAATAACCATCCCCCAACTTAACTCAACTTAAAATGATTTTACCAAAAAACCCTCACCTTGGCCGAACCAAACCAGCAACACAGGTGGGGACTCATGACACCAAACCACAGACCGTGGTCTGGGTCATGCCCCATCCTGGTCAAGCATGGTTTGGGGCTGTGGCTTGGTTTTGAAGGTCTCGACCTACGGATCAAGACCACGAGTCTTGGTTGGACCTACGGGGCATAGGTCCCATCCGTAGGTCCAACTTTTTGGACAAAGTCTTGGTTTCTTGGGGTCTTGAGGGTTAGGCTTTAGGATCCTCCTCAAGGACCCCTAAGGTGGTCCTTGGGGAGTCGTAAGTTGACATTTAACCCCTCAACCATAGCTCGGGATAACATTAAACACCCTCAAACCTCACATCAAACTCAAACACACACACGTTAGGTTCTAGTTTCACTTATTCGTTTTACAGGTCATTACACAACCTTAGAATCCTTATTATGTGAGAAAACCTTTCACATTCATGCTTTCATGTGTTTATGAGAAATCCTTTCACTAACACAACATTAACATTATCATTGATACTTTACTCTCGAAGCATCCTTAAAACATTTTTATAGCTTTCATAAGAACATGCATAATTCCATAATTTACTTTTCAAGACTCAAAACCCATTTTCAATCATCAACATTTAGAAAACATTGGTTACCTATGGATTTCATCATAAAATTATGTACATCTATCAATACATGCTTAATTTCATAAAACTCATCCTTCATAATAAAAAACCCACAACATATGATCATAACTTGAAAACAAGGGGATTGCATGGGTTCATAGGGGAAAACATCATAAAACCATAGTATTGCATCAATTCATGCATAAGAGATCATAATTCAATCATTTAAATCAATGCTCATAAGAAACCGTGGTAATTGAAGAAAATCCTAACTCAATTGGGGAATTCTAACTTTGAAATAGAAGGATTTGGGAACTCCATGGATGAAAGAGATCCATGGATTAAACTATCATATGTTGAAACCAAATGCTAATATTTAATGGAGGATTTGAGACCTTGACTTGTAACCCTATTTGAATCATTCTTCTTCTTCAAGTTCTAGAGAGAAAATATTTGAGAGTTCTTCTTTTGGTCAGATTGGAGAGAATTTGTGAATGGGCTGAATTGGGGGTTGAAATCACTTATATAGGGTTCTTAGTGAAGGGTAAATGATGTAGTATTAGGGTAGATTAATTTGGAAAAGACCCAACTTCCCCTAAAAATAACTGATTGCTGCCCACCTATAGACCCCAGTCGACGGATCGTGGACTAACCTACGGCCCATCCTGGTGGACCGTCTTCTGGATCAGAGACCTAGTTTTTGGGCCATCGAACCATGGGCCCCCAACCATGGACCGTGGTTTGACCTATGGTCCGTTGGTCAGGCCATGGTTCTGAGCCTTCAAATGTTCCTAGGCAAGTCCATCTACGGACCATAGCTACGGTCCATGGTCTCATCTACGGGTTGTGGGTGGTCCTCGTGGTTGCCACCTGCAATTTTCTTAAGTCAGTCATAATGCCCTCTTTCAAATAAGGGGTGTTACAAGAGTGGGGTGGGAAAAATATTTGAAATTTTAGTTAAAAAAATAATAATTATCGTAAGAAAATAACAATTTGGGATAGTAATACTTTAGTCTTTAGTTTTTAACTAATATTAATAGTTTATTTAATTTTTGTCACGTTGGAATATGTGGAAAGCTTTTTATAAATAAAGAGAAAGTGTATTACACACACCACTGATGTGTATGTCTTAAACTAATAAGTGATAATTTCGGTATGAAACTCACACTCCAACAATTTAGGTTTTGATTGAAATGGTTCTTTTTTTTAATGGAATGAGCTTTGCCCAGTCCGTTCCATCTTTTTATTTATTTAGGTAATTGCGAGGAAACTAATCTTATGTCCCAATAAAACTAAATTAATTACCGCATAAACCTTTTTATAATTATACCCCTAAATAATTACAGAAAATGTTCCTTTTCTTATAACTTTAGTTATTTAGCTTCTTTCTAATTTTTTGTGTTATAAACAGTGTAGTCAAGTGGGACCACTCCACCGTAGGAAACTCTTTTTCCCAAGTTATATCTTAACCTTTTCTATCTATAAAAGACACTGCAAATATAAATGAAACGTACACTCAAGAGAATTACTATTCTTATTACTACATTATGTTTTCCTCTTTCTGTTTGATTCTCATTTTATCTTTATTTTAAAACACGTTATCAGCACAAGTTTCTAACTAATTGAGATAACTTCTAATCTTTTACTAAAAGGAGTTGAACTAATTTTCTTTTTGATTGAACATATAAAGAAATCAAAAGGTATATGTTACTAATTATCTAGTCTTTTTCCATGCATCTCATTTACGGAAAGGAATAAAGTTTTATTTCTCTCAACTCTAAATAGTTCATTACTAATGATTGTTTATTGCCCTTGTCTACCGTTAATATTCAAGATTATCATATATGAGATGATTGATTACCTTTATATTTCACATTAGAAGATGTTACGGAAATAAATGATTTAACTGTGCTAAGTCCAATATATATATATATATATACACATACACCAGGAGTGGTCTGATCCCCTATTTGATCAGACTGCTCTGAGAAAGAGTAAAAGCAAACTCTCATAGTTCAGATCCCAGCTCCAACAACTTCTTCGTAAGTGAGTGTGAGGTACTTCTTTTGGTTTGAGTAGGAGGTCGCCCTTTTTTTGGTTGAAGTAGCCATGACTTTGGTCTAATCAGTTTATCGTTACGGCTATAAACACTTTTTTCTTCCTATTAACAAAACATCCCCTTTTTCTTCAATCTTCCGGAACCGGTACATAAATAGGTGTGCTACAGTAATGTATGACGCTCACTCTGGAAAGGCTGAAGCATGTCTCCTTCTATAGTTTGTCTCTAAGGCTTCATTATATATATATATATATATATATATATGTGTGTGTGTGTGTGTGTGTGTGTGTATATATATATATATGTATATATATATTTTGTTTAAGAAAGTTCAGTGGATTGACTTGATCAACTTTAAGTCTTTATTCAAAATTTGTTAGTAAACTTGATAAAAGTTAATCACTTTGGACAATTTTTATTGGTTGAAATATTGAGTTGATAGTTGTCTGGTTGGATAGGAAAACAATTAAAAAAATTTCGATGAAGTATCTATCACGACCCGGTGGTACCTCCTAAATGCAACATGGCGTATAAGGCTCCGAAAAGTCTCATACAAGCCTCATAGCATGTTATCACATAAGATAATAGAAATAGTACAAAATTTAAAACTCTTTTAATCCATACAATCAAAAAACATTTAAAACAATGAAAGTCTACTAGTGTCACATGGCTATCTAAAAATAATCTTCAAATCAAAATTACCGTCACGGCCCGTTACAATAGAAAGTCTAAAAGATTCTATTACAATAAAAGACATGAAACATCAAGAGTACTTGTCCTCGAATCCATGAGGACATACCAATAGTCTTGGAAGAACTCAATCCAAGCTTCAACTAGAGAGAATCAACTTACTTGCCAGAACCTACACTTTGATAAAAATGAAGAAATATGGGTTAGCACATTTAATGTACTAAGTATGATAGCCATGCAAAAACCATACTTAAAACAAACATTTTATTTGACAGTCATACTTTATGCCAATTTGAGAAAACTTCATGAAACATAAGTATAATAGGCATAATATACACACATAACTAACATGCAAGTCATTTCTTCACATTAGAACATAATCAACATATAAGCCATTTCATCACATAAAGCTTTCACCTTAAGTAACCCCAAGTTATACTTTGTGCAATGTATGAATAGCGTCCCATACCGCCATCCACACTAAGTATCACATTAAGGCCACCAAAAGTGAACTTACCATTCCTCCTTTTCATCTTTAAACAATACCCATACATAAGGAACATAAACATTTCATAAGTCATATCAAGGAAGTAATTCATTATACAATCCAAGTATAACATGCATCATTACATTAAACATATAAGGCAACATTCTTCATTTGCTTCATTAAGAGCACTCTCCCGCTGAAGCAATTGTAGCAGCTCCTGCACCCATTGATTTTGCACCTTCTAACATCTCGAGTTTCAAATTCTCCTCACGCTTTTTCCATCACGATTTTCTCTTCGAGAACACTCGCCTCGTCGATTCTTCCCCTCGTTCATTCATTAGCCATTAAGACATTAGAGAACTCATTATATTCCTCTCAAAGCCTACTTGTGCAATGCATGGATGACATCTCATACTACTACCCACACTTCATAGAACCTCTCAAGTAACCATAGTGCACATATCACATGATGGGAATAAGCATTAACCGGCATAGACCATGTGAGCTTGACATGGAATCCGGTGTCATAAACCCACACCGTAAAGAGGTGGTCTACTTGCCTAAGGTAGGACCGGTAACATTTTAGCTTAAGTGGATCCACTAGCTAATATCCTATGTGGGCACATGATTATGGGATAGGAAGATGTTCATTGGAACTTTAACCTAACATTGGGAGAGTTTCCATCTTACCATATCCACTCGGTGTTTAGCCTCCATTCCCCTAGAGCATTTCATTCACATTACATTATTGTACTTGAGAAAAATTCCATTGGCCTATCGACCCAAGTTACATCATTACACATGAAAGGAATGCCATAAGCCTATCGATTCATGGTTCATTATTAGGATAGCTCTAGAATCCTCATGAAAGGAATGCCCTAGGCTTATCGATTCATGGTTCATCATTATATTATTATACACATGAAAGGAATGCCATAGGCCTATCAATTCATGGTACATTGACTCATATTAGCAAAGGAATTCCACAGGCCTTTCGATTCAAGAGTCATCATTACATTAGTTTATTGGCTTATTATGAAAGGAATGCCATTGTCCTATCGATTCAAGAGATAGCCTTAGAACACATTCATTAGTCATTTATGAAAGGAATGTCATAGGCCTATCAATTCAGATTCACTAAGTCAATACACATTCATTACACAAGAGAGGATGCCTAAGCCTACCAACTCAAGATTCAACAATCAACAATACTTTCATCATTCAAGAAGAGGATGCCTAAGCCTACCAATTCAAGATATAACATCACATTATAGGAACGCTTCACATTCTATCATCATCATTCATGAGTTTTAATTGAGAATATTCTTTACAATAATAACACAATTACATTCTAAACATGATCATAATACTTTCATTGAGATCACACACATATACTTCACATCATGTTCATACATAGATCCTTCATGAAATTGCCTTCCAAGGCTATGAATCAATATCAACCCAAACATCTAGAATACTACATTAGATAAGGAAATTAACATGATTCAATAACTAATTTAATATAAACACAAACAATTCAACATACTTTCATGATCAATCAACCCAATTCACTTACTTCCAATTTAGGATTTTGGGGAAGACATGCGTTCACATACTTCCAATTCACCATAATTCATCATTAATTCAACAATCCATTCATAATTTATCATATATAAGCCTTTGAAAACATTTTGGAATTAAATCCATGCATAGATTGAAACCCTAGGTTTTTGGGGGATTTTGGAGACTTGAAATCATCTTTTGATAGGGCTCCTTGAATGAAACTTAATCAAGAAGCGTGGGTGGGTCCACGAGTAATACAACAACACATGTATGACCTACGAAACGCCACCCACGGACCGTGGGTGGGTCCACGAGCCATGCTGGAAAGTCATGATTTTGGTCTGGAGCTTGTCATCTAGGCCCTTGACCTACAGATGGGTTCCACGGGGAGTGGATGGACCTACGGGGCGTAGGTCCCATCAGTGGGTCACAACTTTTTGGGCAGTTTTTGGTTTTTGGAAGCTTTGGGGATTAGTCTTTAGGGTCCCCCTCAAGGACCTTTGGTTGGTCTTTGGGGGTTTGTACCTTGACGTTTAACCCCTAAACTCCTCAACCTAAGCTTGAGACATTATTTTACAACCTCAAACCCCACAACAAACTCAAAAACAAACTCGTTAGGCTCTAGTTCACTTACTAGTTTTCCGGGTCATTGAAATATCATTACATTATCATTGCATGAACATGGGAAAATAATTGACTAATGATTATTTGGGAGGCTTACAATTTTAGGTTTGGAAGATGTTTAGTATTCAGGGATTGACATAGGTTTCAACTTTCAACCTCGGTATTTCTTTTGTTTCTGGATACTTCTTATAATTATCACATTATGATTCAAGTTTTGATATATTGAAATAAATAATTAAATATTAGGTATATTTTATTATATAAATACAATCATATTTATGATATTTAAAGGAATTAAGACTTAACCCTAGACCGAGAATTTAGAGAAAATTCAAAGTTTACATGTTAATTGGCATCAAAATTTAGTAAATTGAATATGGAGTTGGGTGAGTTTTTGGGTCTAGGCTAGACAAAGAGTAATATGAATGTTGGTAGTTTTGAAATCTTATTGTGGTAATTTATTTGAATAGATTGCTTTTAGTTGGAAGTTCAGTGAAAGGGGGAGGCTCAAGTCCCAAAGTAATTATTTGATTGTTTGAGGCAAGTGGATTTTTGAACCCTAGTTAAGTGTATAGAATCGTGTATTTCCTGGTGGTATGTGTTGGGAAGTAATGGGACTTGGTGATAGGTTGCCTTGTCCATATAGAATAATTCTAATGATGAAAAATGGGTAATAAAAGACAATGTGATTAATTGTTTGTGTGTGATGTGTTAAGAATGGCTTGAAAGGCTTATTGACTCATTGTTGATGTTTGTATCACGATTGTGTTGTTGTGAATTGTGCATTGTTATGAAAATGGTCATCTCCTCAGTATTTGTGTGAACATGTCATTTACATTAGTTTTGAGAGATGGTTGTGATAAGTGTTATGGGAGTTGAGAAAGAATAAGAAATTAAAGAGGATGAACCATTTTTAGGGAGGTATTGCGTGCCCCCGAAAATAAAATCAAACCACACACATTCTCAATTAGGCTTTAGACCCATTAGACCCATGCCATCGGGGTACTCAAACTTCCCTCAGTTTGGCCAAAATTGGTCATTTGACCACTTATAAAGCCCTTAAGAATGACGTCAAACGCTCCATTATTGGGTAAAGCACATCATTTAGCACAATTTGGGTTACTCAGACTTCACCTGACTAGACTCAACAACAATTAAGCACAACCCACAAGATTACGATCAATTTTAAAGAACGAAATTCGGGAAATCAACCACATAGGCAAATTAGGCATAGTATCGAAATTAAAATAGGCAAACTAGCACACATTCATGATTTCAGAGAGGCCCAACACATATCAACACAATTTAGAGCAAAGCATTTGAGTTCAACCGCTAATGTAGAGTTTTGGGTTCGGAAAACCAACCTTTAATGCCGACAGAAGAATTTGTAAAGCTAGGCAGCAAAGTATCCAACTCCGAACACAAGATCGACTACCAAAAAGCGGTAAAATGCAAACAATATAGGAAATTTATAGTGCGGGTGTGATTGTATGAAGTTTAAACGTGAGGGTATGTGAAAGATTTTGAAATTTTGCACCTTTGGCCTTTTAAAAATCATCCAATCCGCGCCCTTTCGACGATGTTATTTTTCCTCGCCGAACAAGTCAGCGACATGCCGAGTAGTTACTTGCCTCGCCGAGTTTTACAGGACCTTCAGTTAATGTGGGGGTCCAAACGATGGACAAAGTCAGGCTTGCCGACTTGTCCATGGGCCTGCCGAGTTTTACAGACTCCAAATTGATATTTTCTTGAGTCCAACGACGGTCCAAGTTAAGCTCGCCGACTAGACATTTTGCTTGCCAATCTACACTTTTCAAACACATTCTACACTTCAACCTGCACAATCAACACACAATTATTCCAAAAACAAAAATAAAGCAATAAAAACTTGGGTTGCCTCCCAAGCATTGCCTTAGTTAACGTCGTGGCACAACGCAAGTCCCCACTCAAACTTCATTCTTTGGGCTTGCCATGGTATCACTAAGCAACCCCCTTTGTTGTCTCGGGTTTAAATGAGAAGAAATTTGACCCATTTGGGTCTCCAACTACTTGATAGAGATGGAATGAGAGGTCACCGTTTGGTTAAGGGTCAATACATCTTCCTTCATTTCCTTCAAAATTTTATCGGACCCTTCAACTTTGTTGAGAATTCGAGAGAGCATATCCTCAGGCCGGCCACCCTCAGAATCTTTGGGCTTTTGACACTCGTGGGGAGGAACATACCTACCCTTCTCCCCATCTCTTTCCTTCCAAGTGGGGTTACGATTCCTCCACTCTCTATCGCGATCTCTCTAGCCCTCATCCGTGTTCCAACCTTAGTTACCACGCTACCTTGGGTAGTTTGTATGATAACCTCCTCCTTGGTTGGCTAGGAAGTTCACTTCCTCGTTGCACATCGCTTCAAACTTGGCCTCAACGGGGTTTACACACCCAACACCCATAACATTTACTCTTCTAGCACTAGCTCCCATGAAATTCTTGGCTAAAATGTCAAGTTAGGTCTTCATCTTTTCCATGTTTTGGTCCCTCTCTTGATCTTTCTCAAGTTGTTCCTTCGTCAATTTAAAAGTGAGAAGGGAGACCTGATCTTCACGGGGGTACCATTCCCGGTAAATTTTGGTCATACCATCCAAGAGCTGGGCTGCTATAATGTAATGTTATTGCATTAAAACTCTTGGAGAAAGTTGATCAGCTACTCCCTTGTTCACCGAATCAAGGCTTCGGTAAAAGTATTGCAGCAAAACGTGTTGGGCAAACCATGAGTTGGGCATTGTAGCACCAACTTCTTAAATCTTAGCCAAGTCTCATGGATTTGCTCACCCTCCAAATGCTTTAAGCTTTGGATGTTGTCCCGAAGAGTCATCATCTTCGAAGGGGGAAAGAATCGCACTTAAAATGTAATAATGACCACTTCCCACGAAGTGATAGAATCTCTTGGCAACTCAACCAACCACTTGCATGCGTCTCCCATTAGAAAAAATGGGAACAACCTCAGCCAGACCGACTCTTGATATATGTTCTTAAAGTAGAACGGTTCGCAAACATCAACAAAATTCCTTATATGCTCATGGGGATCCTCATGATCCAACCCACCAAACAACCCTTTCAATTGTAAAAGCTGCAACATGGTGCTTGACACCAACTCCACCCATTAGATTAGGGTCATTAACATTTGGCTCATTGACATCATTGAGATTGCCGATGTCATCTTGGTGGCCCACTTGGCTACCATTTATTTCGTTCATACTGATTTCTTCTATTTTAAACAGCAACACACAAACCAAATCTAAAAGGAACTAGATTTAACTATGACTAAAAAGAACAAAATTCAACTTCACCAAAAGAATTTCAAACAACACTACTCCCCAGCAGTGGGGCCTTTTTGATTGAATAACACTATCAAAGACACTTCATTCAATTCTACGCGTCAACGATCGTTAATCAGTATCTAACCCAACTAAATCAGTTGGGGTCGAATCCTATATAGAGCGGTACGTGTATAGGATTCAATTGGGAAGTATGAACACGTTTAAATCAGTCATAGGAATAAAAGTTAACGAATAAAAATATCATTCAAATCAGGGGGTGACACGAATGTCAAATGAGGGGTTTTGGTTTTGATTATCAACTACAAATAGTGGTAAACAATAAAACTTAACAAATAATGAGACGGGTTCTAGGGTTGTGATTTTTATTATAGACTAATATAGAAAAATGGGTAATTACAACTATTAGTAAATAGCTAGATATTAGTGAGTAAGTTAGGCTATAGAGGAGATAAACTTTCTCTCGAATAATTTACCCTGAATCAAATTTATTTCTCTCGAACATCAACAAGCACGCAAAATACGAGCATCCCACACCTTAATCCATTCACTCTCTTGAGCTAAATGTGTGGTACCATCAATCAAAAATCGTAGTTCTAAAACCTTTCTCTCGAGCAAGCCAATAACACAAAGTTAGAACTGCATTTGCAACTACAATTCCTAAATTAAACTAGAATTAATGATTAAACTCACTTATAAATAGAATTTAAACTAACAATTAGCAATACCCATAAATTAAATCAACCCATAATCACACCCCAAGAATTGAGGTTTTAGCTAGATATCATAAAAAGGTAAAAATTGTTACTAAATTGAGTATCCATCAACTGGGTAAGAGTAGATTCGTCCTTACAATGCTCCAATTCAAAGAATCTCAAAGACACACTACCAATTTCTCAAAAGTGAAAAACTTCAATTCTTCAAAGCTTAGGAAAAACTAGAGAAAACTTGTCTCAGTTCTACAAAATATCAGCTATAATAAGATAATATGATATTCGCTCCTAAACTAAATGTTCAAAAATGTATTTATAGTCGTTAAAAATGTGCTGCGAAGAGTCACTCGGCGAAGTAAGTTGGGCTCGTCGAACCACTCAGCGAGCTGCCCTTTGGTCACTTTCATCCCCTTTCTGCCTTGGTATTCAGTATCCTCAAGGTCTGTAACTTTGGGCGATCCAACACTGCATCGCGGAACTACTCGATGATCCGCCGACTTGATTTCTTCCCTTAGAGCTTGGCACACTGGATCTTTAGGCGGTCTAATAGCCATTTGGCGATCCGCCAAGTGAACTTGGCAATCACCAGGCTGCCTTTCTTTATACTTTCAGCCTCTCTTTTTCCTTTTTGCGTGTTATGTCCTTGATTTGTTCCTCAATCCATCTACCTGAAAATCAAGGGTTTTACATCAGTTATTGGCACAAAATAAGCATTTGAGGACACTAATTCTATATAAACAAACCCCTAAATGAGTCCAAATCTCTGACTCATCAGTTTGAATAGCCAACATAGGCCAAAATCCTAAGTTGGGGGTGTGGTGAAAAGAAGAGAAAAATCAAGAAGTGTGAAGAAATACCCCTTAATCCATGGTTTTAAAACAAGATGGAACCGCTCCATACAAAAAAATAAGAAAAGAGAAAGAAAAGAAGAATGAAAAAAGAAAAAGAATGAAAAAGTTGTGAAATAAAGTTGCAAAAGTATTAGGGTGTCTGGTATTCCATTGTAAGTGAATGATGGGGTGAATTTTGAGCATAAAAAAATGGAGAAGAAAAGAAAGGAAAAATGATGTTCATACCACATTTCATGAGGATAGCAGCCACTGAGCCTAAATGACCATACCTTTACACTCAACCCCGTTACAAGCCTTAAAAAGACCTTTTTGATCTTGAGTGAGCTAAAACGATTGTTGATTGGAAAATAAGGGTAAACCTATTGGTGAAGTCATGCATGTGTTCATCTTTGTGAGTGTGAGAGTTGTATGTGATTCCGTAGCTATAAATTGTTGAAAAAGTGTGTGTGAACTTGCAATCATCCTTGTTGTGAGGGCATTTGAGTACCTTTGTTGAGCTTGAACTTGAATTTGAAGCAAGTATTGTGAACTTGAGAATCTTTGATAATGGTGAGTCACAACTTTAATCTTTGAGTGAACAATTGATGCTTGCATAAGTAAGTTGAGTCTTGTTGTGTGTATTCATGATTGAGTCTTTCGTAGCACTATCTGAGACATCCTTTTTGAACTGTTGAACTTGAGTTTTACTTGAGTACAAGCAAAACTTTAAGTTGGGGGTGTTGATGAGTCAAAGATTTGGACTCATTTAGGGCTTTGTTTCTATAGAATTAGTGTCCTCAAAAGCTTATTTTGTTCCAATAACTAATGTAAAACTCTTGATTTTCAGGTATATGGATTGAGGAACAAAGCAAGGTCACTAACAAGCAAAAAGGAACAGAACGAGCTGAAAGAATAAAGAAGGCAAGCTTGAGGATCACCAAGTCCACTTGGTGAGTCGCCCAATGGCTATCTGACCGCCAAAAGTTCCAGTGTGCCAAGCCATGAGGGACGAAATTAAACCAAGTTGGCGACGAAAAGGAGCAGTCAACAGATCGCCGAGTAGTTCCGCGATGCAGTGCTAGACCGCCCAAAGTTACAGACCTTGAGGATGCTAATTGTCAAGGAAGAACGGCGAAGAAACTGACCGAGTGGTTCGGCGAGCCTGACTTACTTCACTGAGTGACTCTTCGAAACACATTTTTGGCGACTATAAATACATTTTTGAACATTTAGTTTAGTATCTTATCATATCTTAGATATAATATTTTTGAGTATTTGAACAGGTGAGACAGTTTTCTCTAGTTTTTCCTAAGCTTTGAAATATTGAAGTTTTTCACTTTTGAGAAATTGGTAGTGGGTCTTTATATTCTTCGAATTGGAGCATTGTAAGGATGAATCTACTCTTACTCGGTTGATAGATAATCAATTTAGTAACAATTTTTACCTTTTTATAATGTCTAGCTAAAACCCCAATTCTTGGGGTATGATTATGTGATTATGGGATTTAGTTTATGGGTATTGCTAATTGTTAGTTTAAATTCTATTTAGAAGTGAGTTCAATCATTTATTGTGGTTTAATTTAGGAATTGTAGTTGGAAATGTAATTCTAGCTTTATGTTTTTGGGTTGCTCGAGAGAGAAGTTTTAGAACCAAGGTTTATGATTGATGGCTAGTGGGTATTGGGTTGACCTGCGTTCAGCTCGAGAGATTGAATTCTAAATTCAATCCCACACATTCAGCTCGAGAGAGTGAATGGACTAAGGTGTGGGCTGTTCTTATTTTGCGTGCTTGTTGATGTTTGAGAGAAATCAACTTGATACGGGGTAAATTGTTTGAGAAAAAGTTTACCTCCTCTATATCCTAGCTTACTCACTAATATCTAGCTAATTACTAATAGCTACAATTATCCATTTATCTATATTAGCCTATAATCGATCATATCCCAAGAACCCGTCTCATTATTGTTAATTTTTATCGTTTGTGACTATTTGTAACTAATAATTTAAACCAAACCCCCCATTTTACATTCACTTCACCGTCTCATTTGAATGTTCATACTTCCAAATTGAATCTGAAACACGTACTGCTCCCTGTGGGATTTGACCCTAACTTATTTAGTTGGGTTATATACTGATTAACGATCGTTGACGCTTAGAATTGGATGAAGTGTCTTTGAAACGTTATCTCAATCATAATTCAAACTTCATAGCTACAAAAGGTGTAACAAAGGAAAAAGTGGCACCAGGATTTGACAATGCATAGACATCAATAGAAAAGACTTGTAATATACCGGTCACCACATCTGTGGAGCTCTCTTGGTCACCTCGGGATTGAAGAGCGTAAAATCGGTTTTGATTTTGGGCAGTGGAGTTGGAATCGTTTGGAGGAGTTTGTTTGCCTTCTCTCCCCTTGGCCATGAGTACCGGGCAATCTCTCATCTTGTGGCCACTCTTTCCACACACATAGCACCCATCCGAGCCAACTAAGCATTTTCCTTCATGTTTTGTATCCACATTTTGCACAATTCGGCCTAGCAACATATGAACCACCACTATTTCCTCCTTGAGGTTTCGGGCTTATCCATGTCAACCCTTGGGGTACTAAAGGAGCCTTGATTGGAGAATCTTTGCTTGAACCTTTGTCAACCTTGTGTATCAGACTTAGCATTGGAGAAATTCCCTTCACCGGTTCTAGCTCTTTGGAGTTTCTCATTATCTATTTGTTAGGCATACACCATAAGACGTAAGATATCCATGTCATGAAGGAGCATTGTCATGCGACATTCTTTTCTTACCACCTTGGATATACCCATCACATACCTACTCATTTCATTCCTTGGATCCACCACCATGGTCGTAGCATATTTGGAGAATATTCTTGAACACTCATGCCTCCTTGACGAAGGTTGATAAATTCTTCCACATTAACTTCCATCATCTCTCGGGCAAAGAACCTATCAAGGAATACCTTCTTGAACACCCCCCAATCTATGAGACCCGCTCCTACCGGCCTATTCTTTTTCCATTGAGTATATCATACTTGGGCCACACCCTTCAATTGGTAAGCGTCTAGCTCCGCTTTTTCTACCGAAGTCATCCCATCCCTATATCATCAATTATCTTGTAAACCTCTTCCACAAATTCTTGAGGATCTTCTCCCACTTTGGAACCAAATAACATAAGGAGATTCATTCTTGTGAAATCTCTCAACCTTAAAGCCACCGGAGTTCATATTAGGGTTTCCATGAGCTCCAATATCCCTATTGGCTTGGGCCGTCATGGCTTGAGCCAATGTTAGAAAATCTGACCAAATCTCCACAATTTTCATAGTCGGAGGATCAACCAAAGCTTGCTCATATTGAGGAGCTTGATTATCTTGAGGAACTCCTGGATTCAGATTCTCCTCTTACACCCTTCTAGCATTTTCCCTTCGTATATTCATTTCCTAAAGACACAAGAGAAGGATTAGTTGAGAGACTTCTATAGAGTTAAACTCTATGGTATGACTCAAGAGTAATGAAATAAGTGAGATTTTCCTAACATCTTATAACCTGTCACTCATAAATGTGGAGCACTTCACACTCATGAACAAGACTCTACTAGACGTGGCTTATGAGACATCATCCTAGAATCATTCTAAATATTTTGCTTTGATACCAACTTTGTCACGACCCAAGGGTACCCCCTTAGACGTAACATGGCACATAACACCCCTAAAGGCACTATGTAAGACACTTAGAATATCATCACACAAGTAAAGAACAATAAAGAGTAAAAACGCATTTTCAAGTCTTTTAATGTTTTCATAAAAGCAAAGCGGAAATCTAGACACAGCCTCATTTAGCCATCTATTACAATCGAAGTCTCAAAATAGGGTCACAACCCTTACAATAGAAAATCTGAAAGTCTAGTACAATGAAGGAAATGAAACAACAAGACATCACTCATCCTCGGATCCATGAGGACTCACAACAAGCTTTGGAGAATAGTCGATCCAATCTTTGAACAAGAAGGAAGATCACCTCAAATGCCGGAACCTACACTTTGTAGAAAAATGTAGAAAAATATGGGTTAGTACAAAATGCTTCAAGTATGGTAGCTATGAATGAAATTATTTAAACATGCTAAAAAGGGACATTTTAATTGAAAACTATGCACTTTAGCAAGTTTAGAGTTCATCATGAAAATTAGTGTAAAAGCATAAGATACAAACATATTCGACATATTGATCATCACATCATAACGGAAGAAAATCACGAGTACCCTAAAGCATCCTTGTGCAATGTATAAATAAGATCGCATACTCCTACCAACACTAAGGAAACCTTATTAAGTGCTTATTGTTCATAACTCCAATTCTTGTTTATTCTATCATAGTGGGATTAGTTTTAATCGACATAGACCATGAGAGCTTAATCATGGAATCCGGTGTCTACCCCACACCGAAAAGGGGTGTCCTACTTGCCTAAGGTAGAACTCAACTATTAGCTTAGGTAGATCCACTAGCTAAAAGACCTATGAGGGCATATAGTTTATGGGATAAGGGGATTGCTACTAGAAAACCCAACCTCTACTAACGTAAGGGCTTTCATCCCAAGAGATTGTTCCTAGAAACCCGACCTCTACAATTGTGAGGGCTTCCATCTCATATCACTATCCACTCGGTGCTAAGCATAATTCCCATTGAGTTTATATTAAGTCTTGACTTAAATCGATAATCATGGTAGAATGTCTTGACACTCAAACCAACATAACTCATACTAAAGCTAATAGATTCATTAGGTGAGACTAGTCTACCAACCTTAGAATAATCATATGTGACCAACCTTTCACATCATATAACACTCATACATAAAGGTGTTCATGAGGAAATCAATACAACACAACATCAACTAGATTATAATCAGATTCACTTTAGTCTCAAAGTGTGCTCATGGCCCGTACATAGCCCTCATCATCATACATAATTCATATATCTTGCCTTTCAAGGCCACAAACCATCAATACATCCACAATTACTAAAATAGACATGAATGATAGCATGATTCAAGTAACCCAACTATAATAGGCATAATCTCGTATCAATTCTTCTAGAATCCACAATTCACATCATAAGATCCAAATTTGGGAAATTAGGGATTCCATGGGTTCTTGGGGGGATTTCATCATAAATATACAATAAATCATCAATTCAATCATTATTCGTCATAAACCAACCATTAAAAACGTTTTTAGAAAGAACCCACAAGATTGAAGATAAACCCTAACTTTGGGGAATCTACTAGTTTTCAAATTAAATTTGGAGGGACTCCTTGAATGGAACTTATCCAAGGATGAAATACTACCATACCTTGATGATGAATCTTTAAAGAATTTGAGTGAAATATCCTTGAATATTCAAGCCTTAGCTCCAATTCTACCCTTCTTCTTCATTGAGTTTTAGAGAGAGAAATATTGTGAGGAAGATGAACTTTTGTTTTGATTTGGATGTTTGTGAAAAATAACTTAGTTTTGGTGTGTTTGGACTTAAATTAACTTATATAGTTGTATAAAAGTAATACAAAATGACCCCACTTTGATTGGACTTAAAAAGGAAAAGACTTAAGTACCCTCATTTAAGTGACCACGTCCAGGTGCCATGAGGGGACCCATGAGCCACGGTCATGACCACGAGTCGTGGTCCCACTCATGGTCCTTGAGGCAGTGGCTAGGCATTTGGTGCCTTAAGCTCCATACGCCCAAGGCATCTTCACGACAGGCTCCACGAGCCGTGGTCAAGAGCATTGGCCGTGGTCCCTCTTGTGGACCTTGAGGCAGTGGCTTGGCCACTTCATTTCCACCTTCACACGCCCAACTCTTCTCCACGAGCCTTCCTACGAGCCGTGAAGTGGCTCGTGAAGGAGGGCCTATTTTGGGGAGATTTTGGGGAGTACACTGCCTAGGCTACCACGAGCCACACCACGATCCGTGGTCCCCACCATGAGTCGTGAGGGTGGTTGTTGTCACTAGGACAGTGTCCTGCAAAAAGTGGACTATTTTGGTCCTCTCCTTTGGCCCTTGCCCTTAACTCTTGACGTTAACCCTCACATTTAGGCTCTAGTTTAACCTACTATTTTCCAGAGTGTTACAATTCTAGAGTGGAAGTGGGACCTATAGCCATGGACTTTGTGGTAGGCTTACCATATACCTTCTGAGGTTTTGGTTATGTTTTTCTTCATAGTTGATCATTTACAAATTTGGCTAACTCTTTGTCGATTTAGAGTACCTGCACATCAGAGAGATTATTGTAAAGATATTGTCAGTTTGCATGAGGTGTCAATTTATATAATCTCAGACCGTGGTACTCAGTTCTCTTCACATTTCTAAAGGTCTATTGAGAGGGAGTAGAGTACCCAAGTTGAGCTTAGTACATTCTTCACCCTCAGACCGATACCCAACCTAATAGGACTATTCAGGATCTAGAGGATATGCTACGAGCCCGTGTTATTGATTTTGGTGGCTAGTGGTATTATTCTTTGGGTTTGGTGGAGTTTGCATATAATAATAGCTACAACTAGAGCATTCAGACTGCACCATTCGGGGATTATATGGTTGGAGCTATCATTCTCTAGTGGGCTGGTCTAATGGTTTTGAGGTTAGGCCATGGGTCACTGACTTATTGAGCGATTATCTGGATAGTTTCCATGTAATCCAAGAGCGACTCTCTATTGCCCATAGTAGGCATAAGAGTTATGTGGATAAGAAGCTACGACCTTTAGAGTTCATTGTTAGTCCTGGTATGTTCCTGCGGGTGACGCCCACAAAAGGCGTGATGAGATTTGGGAGGAGAGGAAAGCTTAGGCCCAAGTTTATCGATCCTTTTGAGATTCTAAGGCAGGTAGGAGAGGTGGCTTTTGAGATAGTCTTACCGCCAGTTCTTGTGAGTGTTCATTATTTGTTTAATGTCTCTACATTGAGGTGGTATGTTCTCAAAGAGTCTTACGTGCTTCAGTGGAAGTCAGTTCAGCTTGTAGAAACTCTACGTTTTGAGGAGGAACCTATGGTAATTCTAGACAGGATGGTAAGGTGGTTTTGTTCTAAGGAGATCCTATTACTAAAGATTCAGTAAGGGAACCGTCTATTCAAGAAGCCTACTTGGAAGGCCGAGCTTCATATGTGGACTCGATATCCTCAACTTTTTTGCCTTCATGTATTGCCTTTTATCTTAATTTTGCAGAGAGAAGTCCTTTTAGTGGCATTTGTTGTAATGACTGTTGGCGTCACTTATATGTTGTATGCATTCTTTTCATGTTTCTCCCCTTCACGTAGCTTCCTTATAACTTTTGTGTTGTGCTGGGTTGGGTGGTATGCTCCCTAAGGTGTTCGGTTGAGTTTAGTGCTAGATTTGTGTTTTGTAAGCCTAATACTTGGTAAAGATGACTTCAGTCAACATACAGAGATTCTGATATCATATTTGTATTCCGTTAGTTTCATCATCTCTCGAAGGGTAATTTCTTTCTAATGTGATGATCGGTTTGGCATTTGAGTCTTCCATATGGGGTGGTGCGATTTGGATTTTAGCCTTTAAGTTTTCCTTAAAGTTTAATATTGATCAACTTTCTTAGTAAACATGCTCGAAACTGAATCCTTTCTATACGGTAAGCTCTAGTATGCCGAGTTTGGTCTAGTACGACCTTTGGTTAAGATCTCGAGGGTGTCATAGTGAGTTTTTATCATTTGGCATTTTGTTGTGCTTCTTTATTGAATTGTTGAGTTCGGTTAAAATTTGTTGAAATGATCACAATTGGTTGTTTCGTCCATTTTATTGAGCTTGGGATGTCGTTTCCAAGAGATTTGCACTTTTGGTTTTCATTTCTTGGACTATGAATGAATACCGAGGGATTGTTCAGAGCTTTTTGACACTTAGCCTTTTTACTGAAAATCAAATATATCTTGTGCATCAGCTTGTGCAAACCCTTGAACGCTTAAGTGCTTTTGGCTTAAACAATGAAGGGGACTCTTAAACAAAGGGATGTTGTGGGGTGGGGGTTGCTTAAGTGACCAGTCCTCGGCTTTTGCGAACGGCGCTTAAGGGACCATAGGCTTGCTTAAGCGAATGACTTCTTTTAAGCGGGGTTCGCATTTACAAAGCCTATGTTGGCTTAAGGAACGTTCGATTTTGCGAACAATTGTCCGCTTTTGCAATGATTGTAGGGATTTAATCCCATTGCTCCACTTTTTTTTTAAAGTCGAGACCTAAGTCATTAGAGCTCGGCTTAGGGCATTTTGGAGAAATTCTGGATCAATCTTAATAACTATAAGGTGATCCTCTTCCTTTCCCGCTACTAGACACTTGTACAACATTAATTTGAGTATGAATCTATTACATAACGATGTATTATATCATAACTATGTTCTTTTTATATAACTCATGTATTGTTTTATATGTATCGAATGAAGGAGCAATGTATTTGCAAGTTCTGAGGCTCTCTAGAATGAAAAACACTAGAGCTATTGTTCGTGTGCTATTTTTGGCCTCGAGGTACGTTATGGCTTCCTTTCCTTATACTTGGTTAAGCTACATTTATTATAATTGGGTTGTATTGCATGATTAAGGTTGAACCCTTAGGTTGTGTGGTGTTTTACTGATCCTTGAAAAGTTATGGCCATAGGTTGCATTGTTTAACTTTAGTTTTAGTCGTAGAAGCCTTAGTTTAGGTGATCTTGTTTCTTTCTTAGGTATTATGCTTAGACTCTACTTCTATGTGGTATGAAACTTAGGATTGTATTATGTTTGATTGATTTGGTTGATGGTTTGGGTCCTTGAGTTGTAATTTTGGTTGTTTGTTAAATTGTTGGGCCTTAGGATGTGAGCGTGGATTAGAAGGAGTACCATGTTAATACTCTCGCGTTGTGACAAGTATTTTCCCTGTGTATTTGATGTTATTTGAGTGTGATAATGCTTTTTGAGAACATATTACTTACACAATTTCTAATGAAAATGAATTGGCTCTGGGAATGTAAACTGACTTTAATTAGTTGGAAGTCCTTGAGACCCGTTTTGGCTTAAACGTGGTGAAAAATCCCTTTTACTTGACCTATCGCACCTTTTAGCTGCTTTTTCTTTGATGATGTCGATGTATAATTCAGGGCGGCCCATTGGCATAAGCTCGGGCTAGAGTCTATCATTTAGATTTACATTGTTGATAAGCTAAAAGTATCATCGTGGGCGGCCTTTTGATACATATACCTAGGGTATCGGTAAGCTCGATGTGCCATCCCGAACGGCTCGTGGATACATCTATCTGCATTATTAGCTTTCAGTAAAGCTTCAGGGATCATTCCAAGCGGCTTAGTATTTCTCTCGGGCTTAGGGCCTTCCTCTTCATTGAGCTTTACATGGTATCATTGCATGAATTGGCTTTTAAGTGTTTATTATTTGGCGTTTCAGGTGTATCTTGCGTTTGAGTGTTTTTATGATTAAATTCACTCTATCATTTGGTTATTATGTATTAGTTTTCCCTTGACTTGCTTGTTTCATCAAGCTACCTTTATATATTTGACTTTTTGAACTCGGTTAGCCTATAACTCCTATTGAGTACCCCATGTTTTGGTACTCATACAACACTTCTGTATCTTCTTTTTTTAATGCAACTCCCCCTTTGAGTAACCCTCAATGAGCGTTTGGATCTCCCGTGGCGGTCACAAACTCGGATTTGTGGTGAGCTCCTGGCGCTCAGAAACTTTCTTCTATCCTTATTTTGTACTCAGTCTCATTTTTTATTTTGAATTAATCATTTCTCTGTATAAATGGCTTTCTACTCATAGAAGATTCTGTATAGTTGACACAAACTCTGGGGGATTGGTATCTTCTGTAAGTTTGTCTCTCGGTCACTTTTGGGAAAATTTTCTTTACATTTTGTATCGTACTACAAATATATATGATATGACTTTTCTTCCTCTATCTATATACATTATCCTTGTCTTCCACTTATTACTATTTATATAAATTTTGTCTTCCTCATATTTTTATTTAGGTTTAGGCTTGTCCACTCAGTGGGTTGTAGTGGACGCTATCATTGTCGATTTCGGATCGTGAGAGATTTATTCGAAAATTTGGGTATTGCCAAAATGTTCCTAGTTCTCTCATAGAGCACCATTATATTGGTTCACTGCTAGCTTTGCTGCAACTATGGGATTCACGTGTTTTTATTGGAAGCTCTTTGTAGATAATCATACCAATATGTCAATGTAATAAGGCATCTTTAATAACTCTTGACTGTTCAGACTTGTTTCCATCCTATCGAGAGCATCTGTTCAGATGAAGTATCCACCTCATTTTGAGAGGTCCATCAAAGGATGATGCTTCCTTATCAACCAAAGGAGACCAACTTTAGCTAATTGGTCAAGGAAAGCTTTCTCACTCTTCAAAGTCCAAGGTGACACAAAATATCCCTCTGCAATCTTTTAAAGTTGTTTCCAAGTCTAAAAATTTGACGGGCAAGGCTACACATATGAATAATGGAGTTAAGAGTCCTTCACAAACCCCCAAGGCAGCCAACATCACTGATTTTGAGGTTATCAACATAAGTATCAAGTGGAAGAAACCTTCTAACTTATTAGATAAAATTGTTGAAAAGTCACTAGACAAAACACCATTTTGTAGCAACGCGTCCATAACATATATGTCACTCCATGAGGGTGGCATTAGTACTAGTGCAACCTCTAGCTCCAATGAGAGCAGTGTTAGCCAAGAACAACATTAGAAATGTTTGAATAAAAAGCCTAAGGACTTGAACGATCAACACTGTGAGTTCGATGAATTGCATTCCATTAGTATTGATACTACGATCTTTGAAGATGGTGCTGCTGGTTCGACAATGCCCTTGAATTAATTGGCACATCAGGTAAAGGTCATTTCTTTATTATTTTTCTAAATTTGTTTTTTTACTTCGATATTAACTCTATTTTTTTTTAAAAATTGTTTAGTTATTTAACATTGTGGCACAACATAGTTTTGAATTCCTAAATGTTCATTTTTGGTATTTGGGACAATGTAAGTAGGCAACGTTTCCTTTTTCCATGGATTGTGGAGATTTGGCACATTTGGGTCTCCAACTGCTTTATAGATAGTGAATGAGAGGTCACAGATTGAGATAAAGTGAAGAAGTCTTTTTTAAATTCCTTCAACACTTTGTCGAACCCTTTAACCTTGTTGAAGATCCTTGTGAGCATTTGCTCGATTTGAATTCCTTATGGCCCAACTGGGTCCTTTGGTTGTGGAAAATCATGGGGTAGGATGTACCTTTCTTTGTCAGCTCCCTATTTCTCCGATTTCAACCTCTCCCGTGTTTCCAAACATTATCTCGCTTCTTGTTCCAACCTTAATTACCACCTTGTATTTGGTAATTTGGTTGAATACCCCCCATTAGGTTTCCCAATTATTGAACTTCTTCATTGTATAATGCCTCAAACTTGGCATCATCCGAGCACTGCCCACTATTATTTCCAACTGCATTCAGTAATTTAAGTCCACCCCCACAATGACATGTTTAGAAAATAAATCAAGATGAGTTTCATCTAGTTCATTGTCCTTCTCGATTTATTCTTCGCTAATGCTCAGTTCTAGAGTACACACTTGGTCTTCTCTAGTATGCCATGTCCGGTTAACTTTGGTCATGTAATCTAGCAACAAAGGTTCCAATTCATATGGTTGTCTCATTAATCCCTCATGAACTAGTTGATCAGCCACACCTTTATTGACTAAATCAAGGATGCAATAGAAGTACTGCACCTATAAATAATCAGAAACACTATGTGTTGGACATTGCAAAAGTAGTTTCTAGAACCTCAACAAAGTTTCATGTAGAGGTTCACTTCCAATTAGCTTTGAATTTTTGATTTGGGTTCGAAGTTTAACAATCTTAGAGGGGGGGGGGGAGAATCTCCTCAACAAAGTTTCAGTAAACTCCTCCCAAGAAGTGATAAAGTCATTTTGCAATTTTGCTAACTATCTTATAGCTTCACCTGTCAAAGAGAACAATAATAACCTCAACCTTACGGACTCTTGTAATATGTTTTTGATAAGAAAAGGCCTAAATACTTTAACAAAGTTCCAAAGATGTTCATTGGGATCCTCATAAGTAAAACTCCAAAACATTCATCATAGTTGGAGAAATTGTAGCATTGTTCCTGTTAAGTGAAACACTACCCTCCCGGCTGAGGGAGGTATTAGGATGGCTCCGCTAGTTTGAATGATATTTACATGTATATAATTTAAATTACCCATGTCATCGTTTTGACCATAGTGACTATCGTTTAACTATCGTGATCACTCATTATACTAGACCTGGAAATCAAGCAACAACAACACAGAGCAGCAATCTACTACAACTAAATAAATTTATAAACTAATTTCTAAAATTTTATTCTCAACAACCATTCACCTACATCGGCACCATTTTTTATAACACTCAAAGTACTCTAAAAAAATAATAATAGAGTAAGCAATCGATGTCAATAAAAAAAATACTCAACTAAGAATCGGGATTGAATCCCACAGGAAAAGGTATATCATAGAAAATTTTATCTAGAAATTTTGTTTTTAAAATCATTCATTTATAATAGTAAAAGAAACTAATGGGTGATTCCACAAATTTAATAAAAGTATTTTGTTAACCATGTCACAATTAAATAAGATTTTTTGAAGATTTAAGACATAACAAATAATGTAGGGGTGCGGGGATTGGAAATCATTTTCACATAGGGATTAATGTGTTGCTCTATAGTGATGAACATTCAAGGATAGGTTGGGTCAGCTTCAGTAAAACTAATCTTCTTTCGATATCATAAAATCATTTCATTAAACCTTATTTTGGTCTCATCTATGTGCTATACTAAACAGTTTCATACCATACTCTATTCTCTCTTTGAATGCAAAATAGAGAAAATGGATCCGACCCGTAATTTATAATTTCAACCAAGTTACAAATATCAAATCCAAATTTCTAGTATCGAACTAATTACCCAGTCTAATCAATCTCTTTTGAGCATCAATTGATGATCATAAATAGGAATTAAGTTTCTAACCTTAACCCATAAGTTAACCCCATGCTAATTAGGCCAAATCCACTTACGGACAACAACAAAATATAGCACAACATAATATCCACTACATGAAATCAACACACAACCCCATAATTACACCCCTAGATCTTGGGATTTTTGCCACACATGAAAAATATAAAGAAATTATACCTTTGATGAAAGCAGTCACATGTAACATGAACTTAAGCAATAACAAGCGAATCCACTTTGAGTTCAACTTCAATTTATCAATTTCAAGAACAAAGTTGAAATTGGTGAGTTTTCATAGCATTCGAGGATTTGACAACCATTTCTCTTATATTCTCTCATTTTATGTTTTGAACTATTGTATGGGCAGTGTCCCAAAGATATTCATCATTTAGATGGTTTGAGACAAAGTGTAATAGACTTTTGCTTCGTTTATAAAAGAGTTTGATGTTGTCAAAAATGTTTATAAATTTCCATGAAATTCTATTACTTTATGTTATGATATGCTAAGTAGCTTGTATTAGGCCTCTCGGGGTCTTGTACGCAATGTCACATCTAGGGGGTACCCTTGGGTTGTGAAAAACTTGGTAATTAGAGCACAAGGTTTAGAATGGTTCTAGGATGTCTCAAAACCACATCTAGTAGAGTCTTGTTGATAAGTGTGAAGTGTGCCACATTTATGAATGAGAGGCTATTAGATGCTTAGGAAACTTCACTTCTTCATTACTCTAAGTCATGCTATAGAGTTTAACACCATAAGGTCTTTCTCCCAATCCTTACCTGATGGTCTTAAGGATATGACTACTACAAGGAATAATGCTATAAGGAATGAGTAAGACAATGTGGATCAAGAAGCTCCTCCTAAAGCTCATATAGCTTCGGTCAACCCTTTGGCCGAGAATGTGACTAATGCGGAGTTTAGCTCTGCTTATCAAATGTTGCCTCAAGTTGTGATAGCACAAGCCAATAGAGAGGTTGTAGTCCCCATGAACCCAAATATGGGTACATTAGCTTCTATAGTGAGGGACTTTACAAGGATGAACCCTCTGGAATTTTATGGTATTAAGGGTGAGGAAGATCCTCAAGAGTTCATAGATAAGGTCTATAAGGTGTTATCTATCATGGGAGTGACTCCGATGGAAAAGGTGGAATTAGCTGCTTATTAACTTAAAGGGATTTCTCAGATTTGGTTCAACCAATGGAAAGAAGCAAGACTGGCAGAAGTGGGTCCCATAGAGTGGGAAAGGTTCAAAAATGCTTTTCTTGATTGGTTCTTCCCTTTGGAGATGAGAGGGGCTAAGGTGCATGATTTCATTAACCTTCGGCAAGGTATTATGAGTGTTAAGTAATATGCTTTGAGGTTTACTCATTTGTCTAAGTATGCTCCTTCTATAGTGGTTGACCTTAGGTCGAGAATGAGTAAGTTCATTTCGGGAGTGTCCGATTTAGTGGTGAAAGAGTGTCGTACGGCTATACTTGTCCATGACATGGATATTTCTCGTCATATGGTCCACGCCCAATAGATTGAAAAGGAGAAACTTAAGGAAAGATCTAGGGAGAACAAGAGGTCTAGAACCGATGATGGTAATTTCCCTTATGCAGGTCCGATGGACATGGTCATCCTAGAAATCGACAAAGGTTTTCTGAGCAAGGTTCTTCTAAGGCTCTAAAGTTCAACCGAGAGAGCGTTTCTAACCCTAAATCTCAAGGAGATTATAGCGGGGTTTTATTGCCATATTGTGGTGGTAGGTGTGGAAGAAGACATGCGGGTTAATGCCTAGCGGGTTCCAATATTTGTTTTGGGTGTGGTAAGATGGATCACAAGATAAGACATTGTCCTTCAGTTGCAAAGGAGGGAGAAACTCGCCGTAGGGCTCCACCCTACCCTTCATTTGGTCCAATTGGTTCGGGTGCAATGCTCCAAAGAAGAATAGGTTCTATGCTCCTAAGGCTAGAGGTGAACAAAAGTGTGCTCCCATTGTGGCTCCCGGTCTGTTGAAAGCCTTTCAATTAGATGTTAATACTTCACCGGTACTATCTTATCTTTTGTGATGCTATTTGTGGCTATGAGATTAGATGTACTTGTTGATGTGTTATTAGATCCCTCTTTATGTCTCTACCATTGTTGGTGATTCAGTGATGGCTGAGATGGTCTATAGAAAGTGTCTCATCTCCTTATCCCATATAATTACTCTTGATTAATTTGGTAGAGCTAGATATGATAGATGTTGATGTCATCCTTGGGATGGATAGGTTGCACTCTTGCTATGCTTCTATTGATCGTAGAGCCCATGTAGTCAAATTTTAGTTTTCGAATGAGCTTATCCGAAAGTAGAAGGGGGAAAGATTTATGCCAAAAGGCTGGCTTCTTTCTTGTCTCAAGGCTAAGAAGATGACTTCTAAGGGTTGCATGTGCCACCTAGTTAGGGTGAGGGAAGTAGATTCCAATTGTTGACCAACTCTAAAGAGTCAGTTACTTTTCTAAGATTGACCTTTGGTCAGGTTATCACCAGTTGAGGGTGAAGAATGATGATGTTCTGAGAAATGACTTTGAGAACCCATTATGTCATTATGAGTTGGTTGAATTTTTTTGATTTGACTATTGCTCTGGCGGCATGTAAGGATGTGATGAGAAGGGTATTTAGATAATACCAAGATATGTTCGGTTAGTAGAGCCCACCAAAGGTGGTGCTATAGGTTGAAATGGTTCAGAACCATCTTGTGTGACGGATGTGAAAGCTTATTGATGTTTTGATCCGACCTTAGTTGAATTGAAATGACCGGTGCTTAAAAAGTCTGTGTAGGCTTTCTCCCAATGGGGAGATGGTGTGCCTAGATATCAAGGATGTTGGGTGTTCCTAATATTCATGATTTGGGTTTACTTGAAATTCTCTCCCATAAAGGGTTTAATAAGGTTCGGTAAGAAAGGGAATCTTAGTCCCCGAATTGTAGGCCCATATCAAATTTTTTGAGATGTGTTGGTAAGGTTGCTTATGAGATGGAATTGCCTAATGAATTGGCATCGGTGCATCTGATTTTCCATGTATCTATGTTGATAAAAGTGTGCTGGAGATCTGATGTCTAAAGTACACTTAGAAAGGTTGGGAGTTGATGAGAATCTTTCTTATGAAGAAGTTTCGGTTGAGATTCTAGACTGGAAAGTTAATAGATTAAGGAACAAAGAAGTTGCTTCCGTAAAAGGGTTATGGAGGAATCATTTGGTTGAGAGTGCTACTTGGGAGGCCGAGGCCGATATGATGTCCCAATATCCTCATATCTCTCCTTCTACTGCTACTCTAGCTTGAGGTATGAGCTCCTCTTGATTTGCTCTATGATGTGGAGTTATGTGTGTTTTATGTGTTTCCATGATTTCCTTAATATGCATGTTCATGAAAAAGCTTATGTTTTGAAATAAAATGACCTGTATGATTTATTTTCCTCATGTTGTTATGCATTGAATATGAGTTTCCTATAGACTTCATAAGATGAATTGCTGAGCGTTCCTTAGCATGGAGTGGAGATTTCCTCCCTTGATATGTGCTTGGGTATAGATTGCCTATAGGCTCCATGAGATTGTGTTGAGCATGCTTGTAGTTAGAAGATGATAGTTCCTCCTTAAACATGAGAAATCTGAAAATTTCATGCATATTGGGTTGTTAGATGTAGTTCCTACTTCCTTATGATGCATTGGTTATGTTTAGGTTGGAGTTGATGTTTCCTCCTTAGTTGTGTGCATATTGATGAGTTGCATATATGATGGGCTGCTAGTATTGAGTCTTATCTTCCGAAAGGTGTTTAAAATTCCATTCGAGGACAAATGTTCCCAAGGGGGAGATAATGTAACACTCCAAGTTAGAAACAAGGCAAAACAACAGATTTATAATGTTGCAGGTGTCAAACGACGGTGGCCAACCATGACCTGTGGTTGGGACCACGGACCGTAGGTGAGTCCATTGTTGATCACCTCAGCTTAGGCCCAAGATTTCAAAAGCCATGTAATCACGGCCTTACCAACGGACCATCGGTCAGACCACGGCTCATCATTGAGGGTCCGTGCTCCAGGCCTAAAACTTCCAAAAGTCTATGAACTTACTAACGGACCACCAAGACGGACCATAGATCAGACCACGGTCCGTTGATTAGGGGTCTGTGGATCGCGAGCTGGCAAAAATTATAGGGGCACATGTGTATTTTTTTGTTTTAATTGAATCAAAGTGGTGTCGTTTTTCTTAAGTCTAGGACACTTATATAAGTATTTCTAACCCCTAAATTCACTCATTCAAGTCATTCTCTCAAACTCTTAAAAAAAATCCCTAAACTCTTCTATCAAATATTCTCTCTCTAAAAGGTTGAAGAAGAAGGAAGAATTAAAGCTAGGTTCAAGTCAAGTCTCCAATCCTAAAGCAATTGTGGGCTTTGTAATCGAGGTATGGTAGATTTTCATCCATGGCCTCCTTCCATACATGAAGTCCCATGATTCCCCAAATTAAAGGATGAAATTTCCCAATTTGAGTTAGAGTTTCTTCCAATGTCGTGAGTATTGATGAATATTGATCCAATTGAGTGGATTATGATTGCTTATGCTTGAAGTAAATTCAATGTTTTTAGGATGAAATTACATGTACCCATGCCTAAACCATGTCTAGAAAGATGAAATTGATGTAAATGGGTTTTATGCTATGAAAGGAGAATTTGTGGATTTAGATGTATTCACTCTAGGATTGATGAGATACATTAGAATTGAAGCTTATATGATGAATAAAGATTAGTAGTACTTGAGATTGAGGCTATATGATGAAGTATGATTAGAATTACTTGAGAGTGAAACATATAGACATAGATTGTTGAGAGTAAAGCTTATAGGATGATTTATGAGTAGTATTGCTTTGACAGTAAAGCTTATGTTATGAATTGTTGATTATTGATGTAACTGTTGTGGAAGATATAGTTCCCACGTGAATTTCTTATGTTATGAATGTGAAAGGCTTTCTTACATTGACTTATTCTAGGGTTGAAGGATTGCTTACCTAAAATGAATCTAGACTAAAGACTAAAATTGATGAGGTAAGCGGTAATAACCAATGACCTCTAGATGAGTAGGATATGAGGTTATTTCCCATATTCTTTAGAGAAAAATAAGAGGTGACTACTCTTATTCTCTTATGTTGGACATGGATGCAAGTACCCATGATCCCTTATAATGAAATGTTGTTGAGACGCATACCCGCATCATATGATGATTGGGCATGTAGGAAAATACAAATGATCCCATAAGATGGACATGGAGGTGAATACCCGTGATCATATAAGCAAGGCAAGAGGCGACTACCCATTAGCCTTTAAGTAAGGCAAGAGGCGACTACCCATGAGTCTTTATGAGAAGGCAAGGAGATGATTTTTTCATGTCTATAAAAGATAAGATAAATATGAGAATGATAGATGATGAGCTTGTAGGATGGCCTAAAGTGGCCTACTATGATGAGTGAGACTAGTGGAAGATTACCCATGTCTTGGTTAAGTATTTTTTGAGGTTACTTCAAGGAAGTATCGTAAGTATGTTTTAATATGAAATTTGCTTGTATGATGAATGATTAGCTTGGATTGTTGCTAGAGTTGCCTTCATTGGTATATATGACTATGGGTGATGACCCAAATCTTGACTAATGATAAGTGAGGTCACTTCAAGAAGTGCTCCTCTTATGTTGATATGCTATGATGTTTTATGTGCATTGATTATGTTTATGACTTATATTGTCTAACCCTTATGTTTATGTAGATGTTTATGTTGGCTATCATATTTAGAACATGTTCGTACTAACGCATATTCATGCCTACATTTCATATCAAAATGTAGGGTCCAACAATATCGACTCTCATCCCCGTGGCTAGGATCTTAGTAGAAGCAAGGATTAAAAATTGGTGAGTCCTCATAGGATTTGAGGATTTGACCACTATTTCTCTTATAATCTCTCATTTTATGTTTTGAACTGTTGTATGAGCAATGTCCCAAAGATATTCATGTTTTAGATGGTTTGACACAAAGTGTAATAGACTTCTGCTTCATTTATAAAAGACTTTCTTGCTGCCGAATTTTTTTTTGAATTCCTGCTAACTTCTATTACTTTATGTTATGATATGCTAAGTAGCTTGTATGAGGCCTCTGGGGGTCTTGTATTCCATGTCACATCTAGGGGGTACCCCTGGGTCGTGACACCAACTCAGGGTGAAACACTCGTAGTGATTGCTTTATAGGACGTTTTCCATTTTTCATCCCTAAATGATGAATAGATATTCTAGGACTAAGGCTCAATATTTCACTATAAGACCAACCGAAAACATCTGTGTACTCAACCAATAAATTAAAGTATTTCTTCTGTTCTTGTGGTGTAAGAACTTCACTAATGAAGGTTTGGTGTGGATCTTCTAGAGTGCTTAGATTTAATTCCTTGAGGTCATCTATGGCTGATTGTACACAATTCTCTAGTTGAAGGGGAGCCTCTTGGACATCATCATCCATGTATTCATGGTGTGGCCCTTCTTCTACTGTTATGTGATAGGATGCTAATGAGTGATAGATTTATATTTATTTGAGGCTTTTTTCATAGTTATTTTGGCTTGCCTTCTTTTAAACTTTGTTCTTTAAATAATTTTCTTCATATTTTTTAGGAAAATTAAAAATGGAAATTGATTTAGAAGATGTTTTGAAGAAACCAAATGGAATTGAAGAAATAATGGGTCAATTGGAAGAAAGTGGAACAAGCAGCAATTTTCTATTTGGGGCTGTGTGAAGAAGAGGTCGCGATTGCGATGCCAAGAGATTAAGACCTCGTGAACGCAAGATAAAAGGTCGCGATCACGTGAGTTAGGTGTCGTGACTGCAAAGGGTAAACCACCTAGCACCTGGGCAGATTGGGAATTTCACAATATTTATCCCAACCTTTTTTACGCTCACCAAAAATCATTATCCAGAGGAGTCTAGAATTTGGAGAAAAAATGATTGTAGAGACAAACTCATCTTCTTAGTTTATAGTAGATTTCATATTGTTCTTAATTTTGGGCTGTGAAATTGAAGGAAAGTTTCCTTACAACTAATCTTTTGGGTTTGAAGATTGTATTCTTGGTAGTGAAATCTTTTTTCCATCTTCATTTCTTTGCATTGCATTCCTACAATTTTGGGTGTAATTGTATATATGAAATTGGGGTTTTTGTGCTACAAATAGAGAAAGCTATTTGCGTATTTGATTTATTGCTCTATTGTTTTTTCAATTTCTGAGTTTAATGTCTAAATTTATGAATTCAAGAGTGCATGTTTGAGTCTAGCTTCCGATCTTTGTGGGTTCCTAGAAAGAGAATTTGTAAAGCGGAGAATTAGGTTATTAATCTTATCTTGCTTTGAGTCCTATATTTGAGACCGAAATGAGATAATTTAGGTCTGCTTTGTTGAGTTATAAACTTGCTAGAAATAGGGGTCTAGATTAAGGTCTTTGATAGTTTTGTTATTGACTTAGTTGAGACTGAAAGGAGATATGTGA
The DNA here is from genome assembly GCF_000226075.1 of Solanum tuberosum. NCBI lineage: Eukaryota > Viridiplantae > Streptophyta > Magnoliopsida > Solanales > Solanaceae > Solanum > Solanum tuberosum. Next base: position 3,031,817 of record NW_006238941.1, on the reverse strand, counting down.
TATAACCCCTTGAGACTAAAAAGATATTAGGGTTTATTGATGCTGATCTAGCCTACTTATGAATGAATAATGATGTGTTAAATTGCAATGGTTCAAATATTGTTGACTCAATACTAAATTTACAATTCCCATACATCCCTTGCTTGATATCATCTTGGCCCAAAACTTTGTTTTGTTACCAAAATCACACATAATTTTGTAAATTGTGTGTTTATTTTTAAACTTGTAACTATTCATTTTTCGCTGTGGGATTCCACCTTGACTCTTAGTTGGGTATTTTTATTGACGAAGATCTCTTACTCTTCGAACTTGTTTTCAGGATAACTTGAGTGTTATAAAAAATGACACTGCTACCGGGGAACAATTAGGTGTATTGAATTGATTCAAGATTTTTAGTTTACTTATTTCTATATAAATTGTGAATAGTGGTCTTTAAAATCTTTTTGTTTTGCTTCTATGACTTCTTGTGATAAATAAATGCTCGGGGTTGTATACACTATGTTGATGACCCATGACCTTGTAGTGAAGAAATGGGCGTGGTGAGTCAATCTTGGATGATGAGATTGGCTCAAACGCTTGAAGATAATGGGAAGAACCTACATCTAGTGTCCCAATTGTTGGATGAGTTTCATAGTTTTCACTTTAATCGGTGTTTTGAGATGGCCCGACTTGGGTTTGGAATTGATACTTTAGAGGCCAATGTGAGAATAAAAATTCGGATATGTGATGCTCCTTGACAAAAGGTCCACGAATATGAAATAGAATTGGAGTCTCAGAAAGAAGGGGTTATATTTAACATGGATGATATCTTGGGCATTTGCAATCGAACCAAGCCATCAAAACTCCAAGATGTCGTAATCAAAGAAATAATACTATAGTTGAAAGAAAAGGCCAGAAAGATCATATATGTCAACTTTAGTTCATTTTCAAGAGAGAGTGTTACTCACTTGAAAGCCAAGATTTATGAAGTTCGATGCTCAAAAGTCCTAGTAATCCTCTCACTCTTATCCAATAATCAAGAACGAAAACAGGATTCAAGGTTTGGTAAGAAACTGAAGTCATCAAAGTGGAGAGATCGGATGAAATGCTTGATGCTCTTTTGAACTCCCCATGCTTTTGTGAGTGAAATTGATCTAGAGTTGGGGAGAAGGTTCATTGCCTCAAAGTGCAAATAGAAAGGATGACGTACCCAGAGTTGCACCGTGATGTTTATTTGTGCGCTTGATGGGAAGCAACTCATTGACATTCCATCTTGTTTAATTTCAAGTTTTTGATTTCTAGATTAGGTTTGATTTTTGTTTTTTGACTAACCATCATAATATCAAAGGTTGGGGGTGATGTTTTTAACATATTTGAATGCATAAAATTGAGTGGGATTGAAGTTTTTGGTTAAAACACCATAAAAATAAGAGTTAGCACATTTTTTTATGCGTAGGTGCGCCTAAAGAATTGGGTAAATTGCCCTTTTTGCACTATAATAGCCCAAATGGACAGTAGCATCAACAAGTTTGGCACCCAATTACTCATCATGATGATGAGATCCTTTGGTCGCGATCGCTATGTGTTAAATCCTCATGCTAACGATCACTAGTGACTAGTGTCGTGTTTGCAAAAGGTAAACAAGTCCCATGTCGGGATCACATGGTGTGTTGTCGTGATCATGATGACTGAGGTGAATTTAAAAAAGAGAGCAGTACTTAAAATTGTTCAGTGTGCCATAAACTCCTAAAATGTCCCCGACACTTCCCCCTCCTTAAAATTATGTTGTGTAATCAGTTATGGCAACAAAAACATCTCCAACATTGTCATCTTCTCCTAAGGTGTGAATCCTCCTCACTCTTAATCTTTTTTAAGTCTGTCAGTATTTTTAAAATGGGTTGATTCTCCCCCACCAATTTTTAGTGCAAATTGTGTGACTTCTTGAGTGTTTTAGGGTTGTTTAATTTAACGTTTCAAGCACACCTCATCCAATTTTAGGTGTTCAACGATTGTAAATCAGTATAAAACCCAACTAAATGAGTTGGGGTCAAATCCTACAGGGAACGGTACGTGTTTCAGATTCAATTAGGAAGTATGAATGTGGTCTAATCAGCCATATAAATAGAAATTATCGATTAAAAACATAATCAAGTAAAGGGGTGACACGAATGTCAGATGGGGGATTTTTGTTTTAGTTATCAACTACAACAGTCACAAACAATAAGAGTTAATAATAATGAGACGGATTCTTGGGATGTGATTGATTATAGGCAAATATAGACAAATGGGTAATTGCAATTACTAGTGTATAGATAGATATTAGTGAGTAGGTTGGACTATAAGGGAGGTAATTTACTCTCGAACAATTACCCTGAATCAAGTGATTTCTCTCGAACATCAACAAGCATGCAAATTAACACCAGCTCAAACATTAATACATTCACTCTTTCTAGCTAAATGTGTGAGACTGGATTTAGGATTTACTCTCTCGAGCCCAACCCAGATCAACCCAATACCCGCAAACCATCAATCAAAAACCTTAGTTCTACAACCTCTCTCGCAAGCAAGATAGGAACACAAACATAGAACTGCATTTGCAACTACAATTCATAAATTAAACCCCAATTAATGATTAAACTCACTTTTAAATAGCATTTAAAACTAACAATTAGCAATACCCATAAGCTAAATTAGCCCATAATCACATGATCACACACCAAGAATTTGGGGTTTTAGCTAGACATTATAAAAATGTAAAAACAATTACCAAATTGATTATCCATCAAATGGGTAAGACTAATTTCGTCTTTACAATGCTCCAATTTGATGAATCTCAAAGACCCCTTTCTAATTTCTCAAAAGTGAATTTCTTCAATCCTTCAAAGCTAAAGAAAAATTCTAGAGAAAACTCTCTCAGATGTCTAATGATAGATTGATAATGTCAAAATATAATAAACTAAATGTTCAAAAACGTATTTATATTCGCCAAAAATAAACTACGAATGCCCATTTGGTGAAGTAAGGCGAGCCACCCTTTGGTCTCTTCAATCTCCCTTTCGCCTTGGCATTCAACATCCTCAAGGTCTGTAACTTTGGGGGATCTATCTAGCCTTCACAAAATTACTCGGCGATCCGCCGACTGCCCCTGTTCGTTGCCGACTTGGTTCTTTGCTTCAAAGCTTGGCACACTGGAACTTTAGGTGGTCTTATCAGCCACTCGACAACATGCCGAGTGCTCTTGGCGATCCTCAAGCTCGCCCATCTTCATTTCTTCAGCCTATTTTGTTCCTTTTTGCCTGTTAGTTTCCTTGCTTTGTTCCTCAATCCATATTCCTGAAAATCAAGGATTTAACATCAGTTATGGGCACAAATTAAGCATTTGAGGACACTAAATCTATATAAACAAATCCCTAAATGAGTCCAAATCTCGGACTCATCAACGCCCCTAACTTAAACTTTTGTTTGTCCTCAAGTAAAACTCAAGTTCAGCAGTTCAAAAAGGATGTCTCAAACATGAATGCACAGAACAAGACTCAACTTACTCATGTAAGGATCAATTGTGCACTCAAATATTCAAATTGTGACTCACCATTATCAAAGATGCTCAAGTTCACAATACTTGCTTCAACTACAAGTTGAAGCTTAACAAAAGCACTCAAATGCCCTCACAACAAAGATGATTCCATATTCACACACTATTCTTCAACCATTTATAGTTCAGGAATCACATACGACTCTCATGCTCAAAAAGATGAACACATGCATGACTTCAGCCATAGGTTTGCCCTTATTTTCCAATCAACATTCGTTTCAGCTTAATCAAGATCAAAAAGATTTTTTCAAGGCTTGTAACGAGGCTGAGTGTAAAGGTATGGTCATTTAGGCTCAGTGGTTGCTACCCTCATGAAATGTGATCTGAACATCACTTTCTTCCTTTTCTTCAGCATTTTTACTCATTCTCAAAATTCACCCCATTATTCAACTTCCAATGGACTATCGGACACCCCATTTCTTCTGCAACTTTGACACTTTATTTCACAACTTTATCATTCTTTTTCTTTTGCTATGTTCTTTTTTTCTCTTTTTTTTTATTTTTTATATGAAGGGTTTCAATCTTTTTTCAAGACCATGGCTCAAAGGTGAATTCTTCACACTTCTTGATTTACCTTCTCTTTTCACCACACCTCCAACTAGGCTTTTGGCCTAAGTTGGCTATTCAAACGAACCACACTTCATGAGGGTTATGGATTAATGGATAACGAGGGGTTACAATTGTCAAGTTTCTTCCAAGAAAAGGATAAAGCTCAAAGGGGTTCAAGAAAAGTTCACACACCTCACAAGGTTGGCCATAAAAAGTGGTATACTGTCAAATGGTTTTGACTCATCAAAATCGTTTCCTAAAATTATTTCAAGATCTTGCATCACTTAGTCAATCGGACCAACGGGGCATATTCTAGGTGTCACCACACACAATGTTCAAGGTAAGCTCATCACACAAGGCATTGGTACTAATATCAAATGAGACTCATTCGAGCTAGTGTGCAATGTTCATCACTAGAGACTGCATTCGATAACCAACTAGTCACAATGAGATGCAAAAAGTCCACATATTGTCTATGCAACTTCATTTGGCCTCATCAAAGCCGCCAATTCATTTTTGTTCGATTAAGAGCACTATTCAAGTCATCGATATTGATCATAACTGATACTCAAATTTCACAAGAACAACCACATTCAAACACAACAAGAGGTGGCAGAAATTTTCAGATGGGTCAAAAACCATTTCTATTCAAAACAAGGAGCCAAAAGCTCAAATATCCACAAGATAAAATCAACATGCAATTTAAAACATAAAAACACAATATATACATAAAATGTAATCACAAGAGGTAGGTATGGAAATAACTCACCCCACCCACAAAAGAAAAGCAGTTGTCCTCAAATGCAACTAAAGTAATCAAAAGTCAATAAAAACGACAGAGAGGGAGATAAAGAAGAATCATGTCTACACAGTCGCTCCATTTGTCGGGGCATCAATGCCCGGGGTCACACTCTGATCTTGGGCATCTGTGCCTAGAGTAAGAACAACACTGGCTCCACTAGAGCCGTCCATAGACGTCTCTGTCAGCTATGTCTGAATGACTAACTATACAATCATCTCCTCTAAATCAGGTAAGTCCTCATAGATGATCACCTCTTGAGCATCAAGCTGCTCCTCATCCGTATCCGCCTCTGACTTATCAGTTGCCACATCATCCATAAGGACATCTCCGGTGGTAGCTGGAGGAATCTCAGAACTAGTCGGCACTTCCTGAGCCTCAGCTGAATCCAAGAGAGAAGTGAAGTCTGTGGACTTCAGATAGTCCACATCCTTCCTCAAATCTGAAACCTCGGCTTTTAAAGTCGTCACCTCGGAAGTAATCCCCTTTGGACTCTCATAATCCTCTACTCTCACTGTGAGTGTATCAATAGATGTTCAGAGGGGTGTCAAAGCAGCTAAGATGGCTCTCTCAATCATCTAAGACACCTCAGCCTCTAGCCGGGTTGCCCGCACATTGGCAAAATGGGCTAGGTGCCCCATCATGAGGAGCATGGCCTGAGTAATCCAAGTAGGCTGGGAAGCTGCAGAAGGACCTGGGGATTGGGAAGGAGTGGAAGAAGGTGTAACTGAAGGACTGGAGGTCAGAGTAGGCAAAGATGCCTCTACAGGTATGGACTTAACATCAACCTCCGGGGATGCATCCACTGGAGCTGCTCTCCACCTATGTGCCTCATCCCGTGCGTACTCGGCCTCTATGCGTCGTATATCTTTGGAGGATGTAGGTGTGACCTCAATGTCCCTCATCCAGTCACGAGAAACTCCAGCCCACCGATATAGCTCTGTAATAAGTACGGGAAAAGAATGGATGTCTGGCACCTTTTTGGCCCTCATGGCCATCTCCTACTCTATGATTAGCTCCAATTCGATGCTCTTCTGGGATATGATTAATAAGATACGGGTCTCCTTTGGGTGGTGGAGGATGGACTCATTCTGCGAGGGCATGATGGAGCTGCTTATGAAACTGAACCAATACCGAGCGACAATGTTCAACTCCTTATTTTCAATGGGAGCTCCTGCCTCAATCCACCTCGGGGTGGTGTTAGAAATGAGCAGAGCAAGACATCTTTTTAGGTCATCCAGAGGTATCGCAGTGGTAGCAAAACTCGGGTAGGCGAAACCTGACCCTCTATCAAGAACAACGTTGATATACTCGCCACTACATCTCACTTCATTCCCCTAGACAATGAAATACTCTACTGGTATGAAGGTGCTGGCCTTCTTCTTTCCCTTCGCTACTAGGTCACCGTACACCGTGTAAAACTCCCGGACCCATGTAGGAATATAGGGGCCACGGAGCCTGGTAAACTGCTCAAACCTGTGGAACCGGAGAGTATCTCACACATTGAGGGACCTCTCCACTACACCATCCGTGGACAATTTCTTTTCCTCGAGAATGGTCCTTAGTCCCTCGGCATTTAGCCTGTTGAGTAGCCAAGGACGAGGACCCTGAACTGGTAGTGCTAGAACCACCATTTGTGCCAGAGCTGGCACTGTATCATCAGCAGGTGGGGTAGCCTCTAGGGTCCTAGATAGACCTTGATGACCTCTGGTACAAATCTCAGCTCGTCGGGATTGAAGAGGTTGGTCATCCTCAGGCTCAGAAATACAGCTTGAGAATCAAAGGACTCCCCATCACTGCCGGAGTTGTGCTCTGGTATCACAGCTACGGGAGCTTTGACCTTTCCCATGCATCCCTATGGAGGTGCTTTTTTGTTCTTTTTAGAAGGAGAAGATGCTCCCTCATTTATCACAATTCCCCGTGCTCGTTTACGGGGAGGCATACCACTCTTGTCCCAGTTGGTCCTAGCCATATCTGCAAAATACATCAAAAAAGTTATAAATAATTTAAGAAAAATGCAGCATACAGGTTTCAGAAAGACTAGCCAAACCAATCGTCAAGTCGTTGAGTATCTTTGGAGAGCCAGATAGGGGTCGTCGAAAGGATTGGCTTGAAAATTCCCACAAAAAAAGGCAGGTCGGTGATGTGTAGAGCCCTTTGGCGAATCGCCAACTTTACTCGGTGAGCTCAGACTAGCCCGCCGAAAGTTACAGTGTGTTTTAGGGGTTAGGAGAACAAAAAGGGGCGATCAAGGGAGATTTTTGGCGAGTCGCCGAGTTCACTCGGCGAGCTCAGGCTTCTCGCCAAAAGTTACTGACTCTAATCTAGACAAATCACGAAATTAAAGGTGATCAAGGTGGACATTGGCGAACCGTCGAACGATTCGGTGAGCTCGACCCAGCTCGCCGAATTGCCCAACGCGCCAAATTTCTACCCTTTTTCCCAAATTCAAACCCGCAGCCCCCGAAAACAAAATCAAACAACACACTTATGCAATTAAACTAAGACTCATTCGACCCATGCCACCGGGGTACTCAGACTTCCCCTGGTTTGACAAAAATTGGTCATTTGATGACTTTTGCCCGTAAGAATGACATCAACCGCCTGATCATTGTGCAAAGTACGTCATTTAGCACAATTAGGATTACTCAGACTTCACCCAACTAGACCCAACAAATATTTACCGCAATCCAACAAATTATGATAAATTTTAAACAACAAAATTTGGGAAATCATCATATTAAGCAATTTAAGCACGATTTTGAAACTAAAATAGGTAAACTAGCATACAATTATGATTTCATTACAGGCCTAGCACACAACAACAAGATTTAAACAAGTGCATTCGAGTTCAACCTCTATTCAAGAGTTTGGTGTTCGGAAAACCAACCTTTATGCCGAAATAAGAGTTTGAAATGCTAGGCGGCAATGAAATCGAAATCCAAGCACGAGATCAAGAGCAAAAAGCAATAAAAGTGAAAAAGTATAGAAAATCTAGAGTGTGGGTGAGATTACACGAGGCTAAAACTGAGAGAATATGAAAGATTTTGAAATTTCTAAACATCGGCCATTTAAAACCTTTCAGTTCGCAGCCCGTTTGGCGGTGTTAGTCGTCTTCGCCGAACCACTCAGTGATTCGCCTAGTGGTGAGTTACCTCGCCAAGTTCTACAGGACTTCTAGTTAATTTGGGGGTCCAAACGGCAGACAAAATCAAGCTAGCCGACCTATTTGGTAAGTCGCCAATTCATCCCTAGGCCCACCGAGTTTTACAGACTTCCACCTCTGATTTTTGTTGATCTAACGGCAGTCCAAGTTGGGCTCGCCGATAACTACAACGAGTCACCGACTGGACTCTTGGCTCGCCAACCTGCATTTTTCAAACACAGTACACTTTTCAACCTGCACAATTAACACTTATTATTCCAAAAAAAAACACAAAGCATTAAAAAAAGTTGGGTTGCCTCCCAAGAAGCTCCTTAGTTAACGTCGTGGCACGACACAAGTACCCATTCAAGCATCATTCTTTGGGTTTGACATAGTAACACTAGGCAACCCCTCTTTGTGTCTTGGGTTAAAGATGCAAAGAAATTTGACCCATTTGGGTATCCAATTGCTTGATAGAGATGGAATGAGAGGTCACTATCTGGTTGAGTGTTGATACATCTTCCTTCATTTCCTTTCAAACTTTATCGGACCCTTCAACCTTGTTGAGAATACGTGAGAGCATATTCTCAGTCCGGCAACCATCAGAATTTTTGGGCTTTTGACGCTCGTAGGTCGAAATATACCAATCATTCTCCCATTCTCTTTCTTTCCAAGTGGCTTTACGATAACGCCACTCTCTATCATGGTTCTTCCAACCCTCATCTCTATTCAAACCTTGATTACCACCCGACCTTTGGTATTTTGCACGATAACTTCCTCCTTGGTTGGATAGGATGTTCACTTCCTCATTGTACAATGCTTCAAATTTGGCCTCTTCGGGGTTTACACCACCAACACCGACAATATTAACACTCCTCGTACAAGCACCTATGACGTTCTTAGCCAAGATATCTAGCTGGGTCATTATATTTTCCATGATTTGGTCTCTCTCTTGATCTTTTTCAATCTACTCTTTTGTCAACTTATAAGTAAGAGGAGAGACTTTATCTTCGCGGGTGTACCATGCCCGGTTAATCTTGGTCATGCCATCAAGGAGTTGGGCTGCTATTACATAAGGTTGTTGCATTAAACCTTCCGGAGAAAGTTAATCAGGCACTCCCTTGTTCAACGAAACGAGGCTTATTTAAGCAGTACATTATCACGCAATATATGAGTTGGGTAATGCAGCACCATTTTCTTAAACCTTAGCCAAGTCTCATGGATTGGCTCACCCTCCAAACGTTTGAGGCTTTAAATATTGTCCCTAAGTGTCATCATCTTCGAAGGATGGAAAAATCGCACTTGGAATGCGGTAATAAGCTCGTCCCACGAAGTGATAGAATCTCTTAGCAACTCAGCCAACCACTTACATGCTTCTCCCATTACATAACATAGGAATAACCTTAGCCGGACCTATTCTTGAGATATGTTCTTAAAGGAGAACGGTCCACAAAAATCAACAAAATTCGTAATATGCTCATGGGGATCCTCATGAGCTAGCCCACCAAACAAACCTTTCAATTGTAAGAGCTGCAACATGGTGCTTGTAATGTGAAACACCGCGTTTCCCTCAACCGGAGGTAAACAAATGGCACCAACTCCACCCACTAAATTTGGGTCATTAACATTCAGGTCATTGACATCATTGAGATTCCCGATGTTACCTTGGTGGCCCACTTGGCTACCATTGCTTCCGTTAACACTCATTTCCTCTGTTTTACACACGCAACCCAAAACCAAAACTAAAAGTAAGTAGATTCAACTATGACTAACAAGAATACAATTCAACTTCACCAAAAGAATTTCAAACAACACCACTCCCTGGTAGAGGCCCCATTTTGATTTAACATTTCAAGCACACCTCATCCAATTCTAGGTGTTCAACAATCCTAGATTAGTAAAAAAACCCAACTAAATAAGTTGGGGTCGAATCCCACAAGGAGTGGTACGTGTTTCAGATTCAATTAGAAAGTATAAATGTGGTCTAATCAGCCATAGGAATAGAAATTATTGATTAAAAACATAATCAAGTAAAGGGGTGACACGAATGTCAGATGGGGGATTTGGTTTTAGTTATCAACTACAACAGTCACAAACAATAAGAGTTAACAATAATGAGATAGATTCTTGGTATGTGATCGATTATAGGCAAATATAGGCATATGGGTAATTGCAATTATTAGTAAATAGCTAGATATTAGTGATTAGGCTGGACTATAAGGGAAGTAACTTTCTCTCAAAAAATTACCATGAATCAAGTGATTTCTCTTGAACATGAACAAGCATGAAAATTAAGAGCAGCCCACACCTTAATCCATTCAGTCTTTCGATCTAAATGTGTGAGATTGGGTTTAGGATTTGATCTGTCGAGCCAAACCCACATCTACCCAATACCCACAAACTATCAATCAAAAACCTTAGTTCTAAAACCTCTCTCTCGAGCAAGCTAAGAACACAAACATAGAACTGCATTGCCAACTACAATTCTTAAATTAAACCATAATTAATGATTAAAATCACTTTTAAAGATCATTAAAACTAACAATTAGCAATACCCATACACTAAATCAGCCCATAATCACATGATCACACCCCAAGAATTTGGGGTTTTAGCTAGATATTATAAAAAGGTAAAAACAGTTACCTAATTGATTATCCATCAACTGGGTAAGAGTAATTTCATTTTTGCAATGCTCCAATTTGATGAATCTCAAAGACCTACCTAATTTCTCAAAAGTGAATTTCTTTAATCCTTCAAAGCTAAAGAAAAAATCTAGAGAAAACTCTCTCAGATGTTTAAAGATAGATTGATAATGTCAACATATAATAAAATAAATGTTCAAAAATGTATTTATAGTCGCCAAAAATAAGCTACGAAATCCCATTTGGCAAAGTAAGTCGGGCTCGCCGAACCACTCGACGAGCCGCCCTTTGGTCTCTTCCAGCGCCCTTTTGCCTTGGCATTCAGCATCCTCAAAGTTTGTTACTTTGAGCGGTTTTACTTGGCTTTGTGGAATCACTCGGTGATCCGTCGACTGCTCCTTTTCCTCGCCGACTTAGTTCTTTCCTTCAGAGCATGGCACACTGGAACTTTAGGCGGTCTGATGAGCCACTCGGCGACACGCCGAGTGCTCTTCGTTATCCTTAGGCTTAGCCATCTTTATTTCTTTAGCCTGTTTTGTTCCTTTTTTCCTGTTAGTGTCCTTGCTTTTTTCCTCAATCCATATTCCTAAAAATCAAGGATTTAACCTCAGTTATTGGCACAAATTTAGCATTTGAGGACACTAAATCTATATAAACAAAGCCCTAGATGAGTCCAAATCTCAGACTCATCATTGTTGTTGTTGTTGATTGATGTTATATATTGGTTGTTAACATAATTGGGTGTTGGGGTGTTGAATTTTATGTGAACATGCTTGATTTCATAAACTCTTCTTTCATAATCCATAACCCACATTATATGATCATAATGTAGAAAAACATGTGAATTACATGGGTTCATGAGTGCTCATCATAAAAACATGAGATTAACTCAATTCATGCATAAAATATCATAGATCAATCAATTAAATTAATAATTAAAAGAACCCATAACATAGAAGAAAAACCCTAACTCAATTTGGGATTTCAAACTTTGAAAATTGGAGAAGTTTGGAACTCCATGGATGAAAACCATCATACCTCAATGGCATTTTTTTAACTCCAATTGAGGATTAGGAGACTTGACTTGAAACACTAGGTTCGACCCTTCTTCAAGATTTCTAGAGAGGGAAATATTTGGGAGGAAGACTTGTTCTTTTTTTCTAAATTTGAGAGTGATTTCTAATGGGAATTTTTTGGGTTAAAACACTTATATAGGGGTTTCGGTGAAGGGTAAAACGACATAGTATTAGGCTAGAATTATTAGGAAAAGACCCAAAAGCCTTTAAGAAAATAACTGCCGACCTAGTCAACGATGATGACCTACAGTATGTGGGTCAACCTACGGACCGTACTGGTCCATTGTCATTTGGTTCAAAAACTAAGATTTTTAGACCCCACCTACGGCCTATGGGTCCAACGACGGATTGTGGACCACGGGCCGTAGGTCACCACATTATGATCCTGAATTCAACTAAGTCTGGGACTCACTTATTGTCACGACCTAGGGGTACCCCGTATATGTAGCATGACACATAGAACCCCGAAAGGAACCATGTAAGCCACTTAGAATATCATAACATAAAGCATTAGAATAATAAGAGTAAAAACACATTTAAGTCCAAAAATCTTTATAAAGGAAAGCGGAAGTCTAGACTTGTCTCAATTAGCCATCTATTACAATACTTGAGTCAAAATAGGGTCACAGCCCAAAACAACATAATGTGAAAGTGAAAATACAAGAATGAAACTACAATGATAGTATCTCGTCTTTGAATCATGAGGACTCACCACAAGCAAGGAGAAATGAGCAAATCCAAGCTCTAGCCACAATGGGGACCACCTTGAGAACCGGACCCTACACTTGGGAAGAATTTAGGAAAATATGGGTTAGTACAAAAATGCACCAAGTATGATAGTCAAAACATGCTTAAAGGGACATTTTAGTTTAACGCATGAAATTTCAATAAGTTAAAGCATCATTTTGGAGTTAATGGAAAAGCATAAATCATAAGCATTATCAACTCATAGATCATCATATCATAATAGGAACATACCACAAATAACATCAAAGCATACTTGTGCAATGCATGAATAAGTTACCATAATCCCACCCACACTAAGTAAAGCTTCTTGAGTAACTATAGTTCATATTTCATATTCTTGTTCATACTATCATAAAGGAAGATTAGCCTTGACCGACATAGACCATGTGAGCTTACCATAGAATCCGGTATCTACCCCACACCGAAATGGGGTTGTCCTACTTGCCTAAGGTAGAACCATACTCTTAGCTTAGGTGAATACACTGGCTAAAGACCTATATGGGCACATAGTTATGGGATAAGGCGATTGCCACTAGAAACCCGCCCTTTCTAATGGCGGAGCTTTCCATCTCAAGAAGATACTTTCTAGAAAGCCACCCTTTCTAGCGGGGAAGCTTCGATCTCATATTCAATATTCACTCGGTGCTAAGCATAATTCCCATGAAATACATATTAAGTCTTGACTTAAGTTCATATTCATGGAAGAATGCCTTGACACTTAATCCAACATAAATCATAAGATTACTTATAGATTCAATAGGTAAGAATAGCCTTTCAACCCTAGAATCATCATATTGTGAGAACACCTTTCACATCATATCATATTCACACATAATTGTGTACATGAAGATAATTACCCAACAACACAACAACTAGATCATAATCATATTCACTTTACTCTGAAAGTGTTCTAAAAGGATATACATAAACCTCATAATCATGCATAATTCCCATAGTTTTCCCTTCAAGAACCATAGATCACCTTCAATCAACACATCTAGAATAACTACATTAGACATGGATAATAACATGATTCAATTACTACGATTAATGTAAGCATAATCTCATAATACTCCTTTTTATATATTTCAACCACATCAAAAGGTCATAAATTGAGGATATGGGGATTTCATGGATTCTTGGGAGAGTTCATCATTAAACTACAATAAATCATCAAATCAATCATAATATAAAGTAATTAAATCAATAGAATCGTGTTTGGAAGGAATCCATTACTTGGAGTAAAATCCTAGCTTTTGGGGAATTTCTATCTTTGAAATTGAAGTTTTGAAGGGACTCCATGGATGAAAACTATCAATGGATGAAAGACTAACATACCTTAGCGTTGAATTCCAAGGAAATTGAGTAGAAAATCTTGCTCCTTCAAACCCTAGCGTCACCTTCCTTTTTCTTCTACTTTGGAGTTCTAGAGAGAGAGTTTTGGGGAAAAGTTGGTTTTGATTTGTGATTTTGGAATTATGAGGAAGATGACTTAATTTGGGGGTCTTAAAACATTATATAGTTAGTCTAATTTAGTTTAAAACGACGTCACTTAGTATTGACTAAAAATGGAAAACCCCAAAGTGTCCCTCAACTAACTCACTAAAATCGTTTCAATCCCCACCCACGATAGGGGGACAGACCGTGATTGGACCCACGGCCCGTGATGGTGAAGCGTGGGTCACGGTTCTGGGACCTGATTCTGCAGGCTTGATCTACGGCCCCTCACCCACGAGGCGTGGGGAGGTCTACGGGGCATGAGTGGCCCCTCGTAGGTCACTGCCCAGGCACATGTTTGGTGCCTTCCTCAAGGTCCCATGGTTGGTCCTTGGGGTTTGAACCTTGACGTTCTAACATGAAAACATTTATTTTAAGGTACGAGGAGGTAAGTTTATGACTCTAACCCTTATGTTAAGCTCTATCTTAGCCTACTAGTTTCGGGAGTGTTACACGATCGCCCCCTTGGGAACATTCGTCGTCAAATGACGATCTAGACACTTTACGAAATTAAATACCCAAAACTAGCAGCCCAACGTGCATGAAACATCAAAATAATGCATAATTCAAAGGAGGAAACTTTAACTACATTTAAAACATAATCAATGCAACACAAGGAAGTAGGAACTACATCTAACAACCCATTATGCATGAAACTCAATATTTCTCATAATCATAGGAGGAACAACCTTCTCCAATGAAAATCATGCTCAACACAACATCATGGAGCCAATATGCAATTACTCTCAAAAGCATACTAAAGTATATTCATCAACTCATCTCATGAAGTAAAATAGGCAACTCATACTAAATGTACAACAACATGAAGAACATATATCATGAAAACTCATTTTCATACTAAACATGAATTCCATCAAGAACATGCATAACATACGGATATCATGGAAAAGCTCATATAACACATGACTCCCAAAACACTAAAACTCTAGAGAAACTACTTACCTCAAGCTTGAATAGGCGTAGAAGGAAATAGATGAGGATATCGGGGCTTGATATCAGCCTCGGCCTCCCAAGTAGCACCCTCGACTAAGTGATTTCTCCATAAAACCTTTATGGAAGCTATTTCCTTGTTTCTCAATCTCTTGACTTGCCGGTCAAGTATCTCTACCAGAACCTCTTCATAGGAAAGGCTTTTGTCAACTCCGAACCCTTCTAAGGGAATATGGATACCAGATCTCCAATACACTTCTTAAGCATAGAAACATGAAATATCGGATGAACCAGAGCCAACTCATTTGGCAAATCCAACTCATAGGCAACCTTCCCAATACGTTTCAAAATTTGATATGGTCCTACATACCGGGGACTAAGTTTTCCTTTCTTGTCAAACCTCATCGCACCCTTCATGGGTGAGATTTTCAAATAGGCGCAATCATTAACTTCAAATTCTATATCCCTTCTAGTCACATCGGCATAAGACTTTTGTCTACTTCGAGCCATTTTCAACCTCTCTAAATAGCTGAACTTTCTCAATGGCTTCATAAACCGATTCGGGACCATAAGAGCAATTTCTACCACCTCAAACCAACCAACCAACCGAAGACCTACATCTCCTACATACAAGGCTTTAAAGGGATCCATACCGATACTTGAGTGATAACTATTATTATAGGCAAACTCTATTAATGGAAGTGTTCATCCCAATTACCTTTGAAATCTATAACACATGCCATCAACATATCTTCTAATGTTTGGATGGTACGCTCCGCTTGCCCATCGGTTTGGGCAAGAAAGGTTGTCCTAAGCTTAACCTTAGTACCAAGCCTTTTTTGGAATGACTTCCAAAAGTGAGAAGTACATTGAGTACCCCGATCCGAAATAATAGGTAAAGGAACTCCATACAACTTCACTATTTCACTCATGTACAACTTAGCATAGTCTTCCACCGAATAAGAAGCTTTGATGGGAATAAAGTGGGCTGATTTTGTCATCCCATCTATAATGACCCAAATAGAATCATTTTTCCTTCGAGTGCGAGGCAAACCCACAACAAAGTCCATATTCACATCTTCCTACTTCCAAGTGGGAATATTTATATTTTGGGACAAGCCTCCCAATCTTGGATGCTCAACCTTAACTTTATGACAATTAGGAAATTTGGCTAATATCTCTCTTCATACCATTCCACCAATAGATTTACCATAGATCACGGTACATCTTGATAGCTCCCACATGAATAGAATACTGAGAACTATGAGCTTCCTCTAGAATTTGTTCCCTCAACCCATCAACATCCGGAACACATAACTGATCTTGGTACCTAAGCACGCCATCTCCCCCTTAGGAGAAAGCCTCAATGGACTTCTTGAGTACCGATTGTCTCAACTCAACTAATAAAGGATCAAGTTCTTGCTTAGACTTCACATCCATCACAAAGGACGATTCAGAACCATTATGGACCATGACACTACCCTTGGTGGAATCATTAGTTGGAAACCTTGTCGAGCCAACACCACCCATGGACATTCTACTAAGTGCTTCCGCTACAACATTATCTTTGTCGAGGTGATAAAGGATTCTCATGTCATAATCCTTTAATAACTCTAACCACCTTCATTGATGAAGATTCAAGTCCTTTTAAATAAACACATATTGAAGACTTTTGTGCTCTGTGTAAACATCCACATAGACCCCGTACAAGTAATATCTCCATATTTTCAAGGCAAACACAACCGCTGCTAATTCAAGATCATGGGTCGGATAATTCTTCTCATGGACTTTAAGTTGCCTTGAAGAATAGGCAATCACCTTCCTGTTTTGCATGAGGACACATCCCAACCCCACTCTAGAGGGGTCACAATGTACAACAAAACCGTAGGTACCTTCCGGTAAGGTCAACACTGGAGCGAACCTCAATCTATCTTTCAACTCTTGAAAGCTTTTCTCACAAGCGTCCGACCACTCAAATTTAGCTTTCTTTTGAGTCAAAGTCGCCAACGGAGAAGTAATGGAGGAAAACCCCTCAAGAAACCTCATATAGTAACCGGATAAACCCAAAAGGCTTCTAATGTTGCAAGGAGTTAGAGGTCTAGGCCAACTCTTGACCGCATTCGTCTACTTAGGATCTACCTCAATACCCTTGCTTGATACTATATGCCCAAGGAAAGTTATGGATCTTAACCAAAATTCACACTTGCTAAACTTCGCAAAAAGTTGTTGGTCCTTAAGAACTTGCAACACAATCCTCAAATGGTCCACATGTTCATTCTCACTCCTTTAATAGATCAAGATATCATCGATAAACACAATCACAAACATGTCTAGGGATTGCCTAAAGACTCTATTCATCAAATCCATAAATGCCGCCGGAGCATTAGTCAACCCAAATGACATAACCACAAATTCATAATGACTATATCGGATTCTAAAGGCTGTCTTGGGAATATCAACCCCTCTCACCCTCAATTGGTGATAACCCGAAGGTCAATTTTGGAGAAATAGCTAGCCCCTTCAAGTTGGTAAAACAAATCATCAATTTTTGGAATGGGATATTTATTCTTCATGGTCACTTTTTTCAATCACTACAACATTTTAGGCCTAAGGCCACATAATGGGTTGGCATTTTGTCTCGATATTCATGACTAGTTCTTCTTTCCTCGTTCTTTTTTTCATTTGGTCTTTTTGGAGAATACAGGTGACAAAATTAATATGTCGTTTTCCAATTTAGGGTGGAATTATGTTAGTTGAACACTTGAACTAAACTAAAAGAAATCTAAACAATTGATTGTTTTCCTTTGATTTCTATTTTTTTTATTCATCTGATGCATTTAATCTGATTAAAAGAATTTAAAAATTAAATTGATTCTCAAATACAAATTAGATCAAAAAGCTTTTTGGATGCAAACTCTCTTAAAAGGGTGATTTAGAGGTTTCAACTCATGGAAATGATCGAAAGTTTAATTGGAAAAAATGACAGATAATTAGCTCTATCAGGCATTTGCATTTCATGAATCAATAATATTCAGGCTGTAAGCTCTGTTGTGAAAGGTCACTTGGGCATCGGATAACAGTTTTACCATTAAGAGTCTATAGAAGAACCATTGTTTATTTTTTATGGATGAGTTCCACATGAAAGATAGTCAATATTCTAATTGTATTATTAAATTTTTGTATTATATAATAACTAGTTTCAACATGGTTGCTTCCTTGCCGATAAAAAACAATTTAATGTTGTATTGGACTTTTCATTTATTTACTTATATGTGTATACCAATTCTGCAATCCAACAACCACGTAGCATATTGCTTTTCATTGTTATTTTTATACGATCATTTATATCTTATTGATTTCATGTTCTTTTTATCTTTTTAGCTCTTGCATCAATTTGTCATCCAGTTCATTGAGTTGGACTGGATTTTTCCGCTAAAAGTTTCTTGAAAGTGTAGGCCACAATATATCTAGTAAGTTGGGATTTGAATCATGGTTAGTAAAAATGTAGACTCTAAAAAATGATGCAAAAGGGGAAAGTTATCCATCGAGACTAAGATGCGCAGGCTGGATCCCCAGGGCATGTCTGATGAGTAGGTTCTTATTTTTTTTAAAATACATAAATTTCTGAGGGGTCGTTTGGTGTGAAGGATTGGTACAAAAGGTCCTGGGATAAATATTTAGTGGCACTTAATTTAGTGTTTGGTTGGAAAGTTTGGGATAACTTATCATGGGATTATGAATTAGTGCCAGGATAAGCTACCCCTCATATTGGGTGGTATAGTAATCCCGGGATAACTTATCCCGGGATAAAATAGGTAAATGACAAATATGTCCCTTTAAATCCTTTTTATACATCATTTTTCACATTTATATATTTTTTTTAATACGATGTATAATAATATTTACTACTCCTTATTTTTATGATAATTATACATATTTTTCTATTAAAAAGTTATACTATATAAATATAATTTTTATTTATGAATTTATTTGACTAATTCTTATGTTTATTTTATTTTGATTTCTCATAAATTTTCTTCTCTTTAATAAACTTAAAAGGGAAGTTCTATTTTTAAGCTAAATAAGAAAAAAGTTATATTTTTTAAATACACATGGTACTTATCATGGGAATACATGAACAAAAATATTTTAAGTTAAAAAAAATAAAAATTTTATCTTAAAAAATGAATAACTAAAGCTCGCAAATAAAAATTTTAAAAATTTAAATAAACTGAAGGGCAATTTTGTAAACAAACAACTTGTTCTTAAAATTTATCAATATATATTATTTTGAATGCAACAAACCAAACACTCAATAAGAAATAATCCCAGGACAACTTATCCCATTATAACTAATCCGAACATAACTTATCCCAACATAACGTATCCCATCATAACTCATATTCAAACCAAACGACCCCTGAAGGTATTAGATGATATGTTATCCTAAAACTTGATTGAAGTACCTTGATAATTCTTTTGTTTGTTCTTGTAAACACAACTTTTTAGGAGTACTCTGAATACTTTTCTTACTTCTTATTTTATTCTTGTTTTGCAAGAATTTTTTTTTGCATTGTGTATTATCTTTTGCTCAGATTGATCCATGGGCAATAATTTTTCAGCCTGTAGCTTCTTAATCGTCAATGTCATGTACCACTTACGTTGTACTACAATTCTTGAATATAAAGATTGTCATATGTGGTTTAAGCCAAACTATACTGTAAAGTTATGTGAAGTTTGTGTTTTTATTCTACGTCAAAGAACGCAAGCCTACATGTTCTGCAGTTGGTCGTTTAATCTGAATTAATTATGTACTTGCTAACTTATGTTGATTACGTACGTGCTAAATTATATAATCATAGCGTCAGGTTTACTGTTGGATTATTAACCTCACTTGTGTATTACTTTTCAAATTAGATGATTGATTCTCTCTAATGAAACAGGGGTCTGACTGGAGAGAGGACAGTGAAGAGACTCCGGCTTTCTAAAGATATAACGGTACCTGATTCTACAAGTATTTATGATGCTTGCCGCAGGATGGCTGCTCGCAGAGTTGATGTTTTATTGCTGACTGACTCGAATGCATTACTATGTGGTATATTGATGGAAAAGGTTAAAACTCAATCTTGCTTTTCACTCAGTAGACTCAAGTATAAGTTGATATAGTTGACTTACTCTTCCTTTTTGTATCTATGTTTCTTTCTTCATGAAGGATATAACAACCAGAGCTATTTCATGTGAAGTCAATATTCAGGAAACACCCATTTCAAAGGATATGACAAATATCCTGGTTTGGTGCTTTCAGACACACTTGTTGTAGAAGCATTGCAATAAATGGTGCTAGGTTGGTGTATTTGAAATAACTGAATGTATTACTTTTTTGCAACTTTATGCTACATCTCACCCCGAGTATGGTTGGTTACTTACTCACTGCTGGAAAATTTAGAAATTTTCTAGGTGTAGAAAATGGTGAGGTCATTGCTTTGCTTGATATAGCAAAATGTCTTTATGATGCTGTTGCTCGCCTTGAAAGGGCAGCAAAGAAAGGAAAGGCAATTGTAGATGTTGTTGAGGGAGTTGAAAAAATCTGGGGAGCATCTGTTTCAGGTTGGTTGTCGAACATTTTGTCTTGTGTTATTGATTACTTTACCCAGCTCATGAGATACATTGTTGGTCATTGCAAGTGAAGTTTGTTAACCTTTTTTCATATTTTAATTAATTAATGATTCTATTTTTTCTGGTTCTGATTCATGTCTTCTAACACATTCCGTAGGAACTCTTACCCAGGTTTCCCTAACTAGCACAATCAATATTGCGCAAGTTCTTTTTCATGTAACTGATATGCCCATAATTCCAAAGTTCAAGAGGTACATTTTCTATATTACTGCTAAAAAATATTAATAAGCAATATATCGTAACGGTAAAAATGACTATTGATATAATATTCATTTCCTTACTTGTATATTTTCATTTTGTAATATCATTGTCTAATACCTAAGAATAATCCACCATAAAAAAAAGCTTACAGAGAACAATGAAAAAGTTGCACAAATATAGTATTGTAATAGTTTGTTTTCAAAATTTTCTAAGAAGTCAAATTTTGGAGGGCATAGGAAGATTTTTATGTGCACTGTAATGCAATCAAGTTGTTTGATGATATGCTTGAAGAGTTGAAGTAACTGAATTTATTTTTATTGCTTCTCTTTCTTTTCTTCACAGGAATTCTAGAACTTACACATGAACTTGATTATGTTTGGTTAACATATAGTTGTATACATCCTGAAAACAAAAATATATACAGGAATGTAAATTCTTATATATCAGTTGTGGTAGTAAATATGTGAAGATATATATTTCTACAGAACCTATACCAAAAAAAATTTAGTCCAAGATTCTAGGACTGACTGTGGTGAACAATTAGGTCCTGAACTGGCAAAAACATGTACTTCTCAAAAGTTAACAAATGTACAAAGTAGTCGGTGCCCTGCTCTATGGGGCCGCTCTCCTGTGAGTATCATTCAAATAATTGTATAGTCTATTTTTCTCCTACCTGTCACACATATATGTATTATTATGTAAGAGTTAGAATTTACAGATTAAGTTAAATTTGGTAATTCAGTTGTTGCCACTACTTTGACTATTCCTCTTCGTTTCTTTTCTTTCTTTGAGTCTAGGCAAAGAAGAACTTCTCAATGGAATCTATCAATGTCCTTATTGATGATGTGTAACTGGGGAATTAATCAAAAGTTGACATTTACATTAAAGATGGGGTAAACTATAAAATAAATTTGACTAAATAGAGAACAAAAACTAATATGAGTAAGCAAAACAAGTATGAACAAACAAAAAATCTCTATCCTTTCCTATTTTATCCTGCTTTGAAAAAGATGGAAGTAGAAGTTGGAAAGCTGAAAAAGTTAATATATTGGTGATTCTATACTGTAATTTTAAGCTTTTACATTGGTGATATATAAACATCTATGGCTGTGTTTTATTTTAGCAGAAAGATTGAGGAGCTTGAATTCAAGAAGAAGCAACAAGAAACCAACGCTATTGAAACTTCAAGGAAAGCTATTCCTTCAGTGGTATTTATTTTCAAAAGCCAAAAGTTTGTCATTTGAGTGGTTTCCAAATTAATGCCTGACCCGTTTGGTAATTATACTTCATGTTCTGTTTCTGTGGCAGGAAAAGTGTAAGAAACAATTAATGATAGCCAATTTAGATTTCATGGAAAAAATGAAGGTATTCTAATTAATGAACCTATATGTATGTTTGCCTTGCATATGGAATTAGATGCAACTCACACTTCCATAGTTTCATAGTATGCTATAACTCACATTTGAGATACCCAACTCAATCATTTTTTATGTCTCTAATCTAATCCATCAAACATGCACTATTTCCCCTTTATGGTTCTTTGAGTTTTTATTTCTGGTTAGGAAGAAGGGGAAAGGGAGAGGTGGGGCTTAATTATGTTTGATTAGTGAGGAAGTAGAGAGATTCATGGTACTAGTAATTTCTGTTGACTGTTAAATGTTAATTGGGTGATGAATACAGGATAAGTTTCTGAACCTAGTGTCTAAACTGGAAGAAAAATATACGGCGATCACAAGATTTACAAGAGTGATACGGTGATGTTTACATACTATATAGGCCATCCCATACTAATTTAATACAACTTCTACTACAATATACCAACATGAAATTGGCAATCAAACACAATCCTACAAGGACAACACTAAGACATTTAGCTGAAGCAGGTGATGGCTAATCTTTGTAGTCTACGAGTTGTGTGTACTTTTCACTTTGTTGTTGAGGTCTATCACTAACAACAACCTATTTTCCTTTGTTTCTAGGATCATTTTTGTTAGCTGTAAGATTTTGAACCTGTTTCTGATCTTGCTAAAAGGAATAGCATTTTGGCTGACTTGCTCATTTACAACAAGTTGTTAATGAGTTTCAGAATTAGTGTTACTTATTTGATTAGGAGCATAGTTATGAGACTTACCTATCTGCAATAGAGTGTCTTGATGTTGTTGGAGTTGAGTTTCCTATTTTTCCATGCTTTGTTTGGTGCGACTGCTATCCTTATTTACATGTCTGCATTAGAGTATCTTTGGATATTTCTCCTGCTGCCCCTGTTATATATCTGCTGCAATCTGATATAATACAGTGCTGCCTGAACTCAAAAAATCTGCAGTCTGCAATCTGCAATCTGGAACTGCTGCAATATGCAATTTGGAATTTCTTGCCTCTTCTATATAGTGGACTTGGAGTTGGATATTACTCTTATATAGCAGCTTCAATCTGCTATAAATATGCAAATCTGCAATGTGCTATAAATCTGCAAAACTGCAATCTTCTATAAATCTACAAATCTGCAATCCACAATCTGCTACAATCTGGAAAGAGTTGAGCTCTTCTATAACTGTCTGAACTCAGAAAATTTTGTCCAATTGATTCGATAACTGTTGCAACAGAACTTCTTGCCTTTTCATTCCAACAGAACTTTTTGCCTGTTCTATAACAGTTGCAACTGAACTTCTTGCCTTTTCAGTCAAACCGAACTTCTTGCCTTTTCTATAACTGATGCAATCTGATTTGTTGTACATGGTTTGTTTTGATTTTTAATTTTATTTTAAATGTGGAGGGAAATGGAGGTGATCAAATTTGAAGGGTCGCCACAAATCAATTTGATTTTATTGAAGTGGATGATGAAGAGTATTTGAACTATTGTAAAAATTAGAATACATTATATTTGATTTTGTGAAATATATTCATTGCTAGACAATATTGAACTATTGTAAGAGTACTTTCTGAACTATTGTGTATACATCTTTAGAATATTGCATTATAAGTATGTGTATTGTACATAAGACATACTATCTTTTGAAGTTTATTACAACAACAACAACATACCCAGTGAAATCCCACTAGGTGGGGTCTGGGGAGGGTAAAGTGTACGCAGACCTTACCACTACCTCGTGGAGGTAGAGAGGCTGTTTCCGGAAGACCCTCAGCTCAAGTGTAACAAAGCCAAGTAAAGGAAGAGAATTATATAAAGCATAACATCCAATAAGAAAAATAGTGCATAATCAACAAAGGGGGCAATACATCAAGAAAATAATGTGAGAAGTGAAACGCAGTAAACAACATAAGGCTATAGGAATCACAGACAAGAACTACAAGTGTAAGGCTAAGACTACTACAAACGCTAACAACCCATACCCTCACCAGGAAAGACAACACGCTAACCCTACTAGCCTTCAACCTTAATACGTGACCTCCACTCCTTCCTATCTAGAGTCATGTCCTCGGTAATGTGTAGCTGGGCCAAGTCCTGTCTAATCACCTCTCCCCAATACTTCTTGGGCCTACCTCTACCCCTCCGCGTACCCTCTACTACCAGCCCCTCGCACCTCCTCACTGGGGCGTCTGCGCCCCGTCTCTTCACATGTCCAAACCATCTCAGTCTCGCTTCCCTCAGCTTGTCCACCACAGAGGCCACTCCCACCTTCTCCCGGATAACCTCATTCCTAATCTTATCGCTCCTAGTGTGCCCACACATCCATCTCAACATCCTCATCTCCGCAACATGCATTTTCTGAACATGTGAGTTCTTGACTGGCCAACACTCCGCTCCATACAACAAGGACGGTCTAACTACCACTCTGTAGAACTTACCTTTAAGTTT
>NW_006238941.1:2996943-2998943 GCF_000226075.1 Solanum tuberosum | reverse complement strand
ACTCCAGAGGCAAGCCTCCATTTCATCCAAGCAGCCCCAATGCGATGTGTGACATCATCGTCGATGTCACCACTTTCTTGGATTACAGACCCAAGATACTTAAAACTTTCTTTCTTAGGAATGATCTGTGTGGCAAGTCTCACATCCACATCTGCCTCATCCAATGCATCACTGAATTTGCACCCCAAATATTCTGTTTTGGTCCTACTCAACCTGAACCCTTTGGACTCCAGCGTTTGTCTCCACACCTCCAACCTCGCATTAACTCTGTCCCGCGTCTCATCAATCAGTACTATGTCATCCGCAAATAACATACACCACGGGACCGTCTCCTGAATAGACCGCGTCAACTCGTCCATCACCAAAGCAAATAGGAAAGGGCTTAGGACTGATCCCTGGTGCAGCCCCATCTCAACTGGGAAATGTTCTGAGTCTCCTCCAACTGTTCTAACCCGAGTCTTGGCTCCACCGTACATGTCCTTTATCACCTTAATATAAATCATCGGGACACCTTTAGCCTCCAAGCACCTCCAGAGGATATTCCTTGGCACCTTGTCATATGCCTTTTCAAGGTCAATAAACACCATATGAAGGTCTCTCTTCCTTTCTCTATATTTTTCTACCAGTCTTCGCATCACTTTCTCTATACTTTTCTACCAGTCTACGCATAAGATGAATGGCTTCGGTAGTCGAACGTCCCGGCATGAATCCAAACTGGTTCTCGGAGATGGACACCCCTTTTCTCACTCTCATCTCCACCACTCTCTCCCAAATCTTCATAGTATGGCTTAGCAATTTGATACCCCTATAGTTGTTACAGTTTTGGATATCACCCTTGTTTTTATACAACGGAACCATTGTACTCCATCTCCATTCATCAAGCATCTTTTCTGTCTTAAGAATAACATTAAACAACCCGGTTAACCACTCTATGCTTGCCTTGTCCGTGCTCTTCCAAAACTCCACCGGGATCTCATCGGGACCGGTCGCTTTTCCCCTGCTCATCCTACTAATAGCCCGTATAACCTCCTCGATCCTAAAGCACCTACAGTACCCAAAATCTCGAAGTCTTTCAGAGTGCGCCAAATCACCCAACACAATGTCTCCTTCCCCGTCTTCATTTAAAAGTTTGTGAAAGTATCTTAAAGTTTGTGAAAGTAGCTTCGCCATCTTTGCTTGATAGAGGTCTCTTCCACCAGTATTTTGCCTTCCTCATCTTTGATACACTTCACTTGATCCAAGTCGCGAGCCTTCCTCTCTCTTGCTTTTGCGAGCCTATACAATTTCTTATCTCCACCTTTGTCCCCCAGCTCAACATACAAGCGTTCGAAAGCTGTCGTCTTAGCCTTCGAAACTGCTAACTTAGCTTCTGTCTTTGTCGTCTTATAAACTTTCTTAAGCATCCGCTTCTCTTCCTCATCTACGCACTCCACCAACTTTGTGTATGCAGCCTTCTTCGCTTCCACTTTGCCTTGGACTTCCCCATTCCACCACCAATCTCCTTTATGGCCCCCAAATTTACCCCTTGATACCCTTAACACCTTAGAAGCAACTTCCCTAATGCAACTAGCTGCTTTCTTCCACATGGTGTCCGCATCCCCGCTACCACTCCAAGCCCCCATCCCAATCAACTTCTCACCTATCTCCCGAGAAAGGGCAGGTGTCAAGCCACCCCATTTAATCCTCGGTCGATCAGATACAATCTTCTTCCTCCTAACCCTCTTAATTTCCTGGTCCATCACTAAAAGCTTGTGCTGGGTAGTAAGATTTTCACTCGAGATGACCTTGCAGTCCTTAAAGAGACCTCTATCACCCTTCCTAAGGAGTAAGTAATCTATCTGAGTCTTAGCTACCGAGCTACGAAAGGTGACCAAGTGGTTCTCTTTCTTCGGAAAGCATGAGTTAGCAATCACCAACTCAAAAGCTTTAGCAAAATCTAGAAGCGAAGTTCCACCTCCATTTCTCTCCCCAAAACCAAAGCCTCCATGAACATCATCAAA